>NC_056737.1:745852136-745879636 GCF_019279795.1 Protopterus annectens | reverse complement strand
GCTATATTGTTTAGATTTTATCATATTTGGGTTAGTGATAGTCAACACATTCCAAGGTTAGGTATAACAGCATGCATAGATATTCCCATTAAGCCAGACACCAGATACGAACAGTTGCATAGCAAGCAGAACACATGCATATATTGGACCACAGTGGTAATAAGAACAGCATGCAGGTACATTGATGGCACCATGCCGCCAGTATTGGAATAATTCAATATAGCACATGCATGGGAACAATTAAAATATTTATCAAACAATAGGACATTATCAGAACATTGGAGTCATTACATTCTGGTTGGGGTGGGTATGTCGTTTATTGTTGGAGATGTGGTGGGGGGAGAGAAAGATGTCAATTAACAACTAGTATATTCCTGTAGTCCACATTACTTTCCTAGTCAGTGCTGTTATCTGTACCTTACAAGTCTTACTACACTACCCTATAACCTTAGTTTGGACAGTGATATGGCTGTCATCATCATTATACCTGAACTTATTTTACCTGCAGTATACACCTCTTACCTGGTATACCTGTGGAGGGAATGTTTGTTAACACTAACTGTTTCTACACATACTCCCCGATTCCGGGTTGATGTTGTGCACATAGCTATCCAACTCTTTCTGCACAGACTCTGGCCACGTGTTGAGCACATGCAAATGTACCGAGACATATCCAGACATTGCCCTCTTCAACCTTTAGTGACCTGACACACACATATACATGCTTTCCTACACAGTTATATTATGTAGCACAGTGTGGGTGACAGTGATCAGTGATACTTTATTTTTCAGAGAAACTGCAATACTGACAATTCCCTACAATACCAGAATAAACAGTACCTATACAGGGTATAATGATTTTATTTCTCAGCACAGTGTTCGTATCTGACATACCTGTGGGAGCAATGTTTGTTAGCACTAGCTGAATGTTGCCACACAAAGTTCCAGATTACACATTAGTATTATGCACATACATCTCACTCTGTTACTGGTCACAGCTTGACAACATGGGGTGTAGATAGGACATACTTGGCTTATTTCTCTCCTAACAGTTTCAGGAGTTGCTACAGTGACAGGTTTCTTCTCATAGATGTTTGACAATCACTTGTATTCCCTGTTTGCTGGCTAAACATCTGGGATCATCACACAGACCTACCAAGGGGACAGGGGGACATGCAGAAGATATAGGCCCATATACTGGACATTCTGGTCTTATCTGTACAGTTGTGGGGCATGATTCTGTATGCAGCCTACTTCCACTCCCAGGATTCAGACCATGGCTGTGTCTTCTACAACTTAAACACTGTCCATCAGAGTTGTGTGTGCTATATAGATATTGTTGCATATCTCCTATCTGCTTTCTCTGTTATAATTCTCCTGTGCTTTTGCATTCTGACCTTGTATTACAACATTCTTAAACAGATTTCCTAGACAGTTATATTTTGTAGGACAGTGTGGGTGACAGTGATGAGTAATACCTCGTTATTCAGAGCAACTGCATCAGTCACATTGCCATACAATACCAATGTAAACAGTACCAGTACAGGGTATCATTCTTGTATTTCTGGGCACAGTGTTGGTATCTAACAGACCTGTATCAAAAATGTTTGCTAGCACTACCTGAATGTTGCCACACACAGTACCAGATTCCACATTAGTATTATGCACATACATCTCACTCTGTTACTGTATACACTCTGGCCACAGCTTGACAAAATGGGGGTGTAAATGGGACATACATGGCTTTTTAGTCTCATAAGGTTTTGGGGAGTTGCTAGTGTGCCAGCTTTGTTCTCATAGATGTGTGTCAATCAGTTGTATTTCTTGTTTGCTGCCTATACATCTGGGATAATCTCACTGATTTCCCAGGGAGACAGTTTGACAGACAACAAATATGGGCCACTTTACTGGACATTCTGGACATATCTGTACAGTTGTGGGGTAGGATTCTGTATGCAGACTACTACCACTGGCAGGATTCGAACCATGGCTGTGTGTGCTAAAGAAAAACAACAGTTCACATCTCAGTTGCATGTGTTATTTGGGTTTTGTTGTCTGCCTTTTCCCTGTTTTCTGTCTATGTGTCTCTCAGTTGTACTAAATGGCTTCTGGGGATTACACCAGTCATATACAGGCATTCCTACACATTCTATTTATGGTGCACGGTGTGGGTAACAATGCTTATTACAATAGTACTATTACATGAATGCAAATCTACATTACCATATGATACCAGAGTATACACATGCAGTCCAGCAGGAAGACCTTTATTGTCAGGCTATTACGCTTTTATTTACATATATATTATATGAGTCTTTTCCTGCCATATTCTCCGGTGTATGCAGTACTTAAACAATACAGGTTTTATACAGCCAATTGATTTACTAATACTTTTAGATTTATTTCCTATGACAGTACATGAAAGAGTATTACTGGTTCGTGGCCCACTCGATTGCAGTTGTGGAGGATATAAGAGGAATATTTAGCCATACTGATCCATGATATACATGAGCTAGCAATTATTACACACATAGTGGGGTGATACACACAGCTGGAACATCCCCTGCCGTTCTAGCCTCTTGGATCCACTAGTCCAAGAGGTCCCTCTTACGCTGCTTTAGGTCAGCATAGTGATGCCTGACCTGCTCCCCAGTTCAGGGTATGCCTGTGACACTGGTGAGGTCACGGGCAAGATGGTCCCAGGCATCTGCCTTATATTAGGAGCCCTGGTACTGGCCCTGCAGCAGTCTCTGTTCATGGTCTTTGACAAGGAGTCCTGCCATGAATCTGGACTCCTGGATGCACCAGCGCTGCACCCAAAAGTGCACACCCTCTCCCCTTCCTGACATAGTGCCTGCAAGGGAAATTACAACCAGTTATGAGATGTATTCCCACCTCTTGGGTTTAAGTAGGGACGATTTCCTGCACTTTTTTGTGATTAGCCAGTTTTGAAAAGGCTAAGCTATGGGCAAACCTGCTTACCTAAGGTTGGCATTGTTTAAAGGAATAATACACTGGGCACATTGAGTTAGCTGGCCTACACATTGCTTACACCTCCTAAGGTGGCCTGTGCAATGCTTAGCATTGCTTACATTTGACTTTGCATTATATTTCCTTTTTGGCATTGATTTATTATTCATTACATCTTATATGTATGCCTAATGTACATGATTCATGTGTACATACACTGCATGAGGCCCTTGTGTTTTATTGGGGACTTCAAAACTCTATTGCAATTATACCTGACTTCTGGGATTACTGCTGTACTCCAGTTCACATATTTATGTTATGTAGTGGGACAAGGCACATATATCTATATACTGATTCCTTTCATAGGTTCAGTTTGATTTTACTATAGTGAAGACTTGTTTGCTGATACCGCATTCTTCTGTACTGCTGTGATGACTTGGTGGTTAAATACTGTGATTATAGGGTCTTGGGTTCAAGACCTGCGAGGCTGCTTATTTTGTTGTTGGACAGAACAAGGGCCATTTGATACAGAGTGATTAAGGCACGTTTGAGCATTTGTAAGTGGGTTTTTGCAGATTTGCATGAGGGTAAGCAATGCTAACCTCCGGTTACATATGCTTACTGAGAGTTAGCTTCAAAATTGCTTAACTTGTGTGCGCATTGTTTACCCCCCACCCAAATGAGCTTAAACTCACTTACTAGTGCTTAAATATGCTTTGTACTGCTTATTGGTGCTTAAACCTGCTTACTAGTGCTTCATTTATTATGACACTGACACCCCACATGTGCATTTACTGCAGTACTCCAGTTCATAAATATATGTTATTTAGTGGGTTATGCAACAAAAATATTGGTCATAACATGCTTTGCCATGGAAAATGGAATGTGCTGCAATGAGACTCAAGCCGGGAATGCCTGCGTGTAAGGTGAATGCTCTACCCACTACACTATTGCTATGCTGTTTTATTTGCATATATCTTCCTTGTTATCCTCTTCAGCCATTTAAGTTGCATTCACCGTAGCTAAGCGATGGGCACACCCATGCACCTATGTTTAGCTTTAATCGGATTTTCTAAAAAAAAAACAGGGCTTGTTCATTTTTATATACTTGCAGTTGTACATGACTGTTGGTGGGGCTATGCAGACACCTATGAGCAGTCTCGCTCATTTCTTAGCCCTTTCTACTGTTCTCCATTGTGGGGACATGTATATTCTGTGAGCTCTGCACTCTTACATGCTCCGTGTAAGATTAGGAGCTCAGGCAGTGTGCCTCATTAATATGCATGGTGCACTGCCGTCCTGCATGGAGGAATAGTAAATCGTAGGGTAAGTGTACATGCAGTCTCCACTTTGTGATAACCTTTATAAATTCCTGCCAATATTTAAGGCTGCAAAAAAATCAGTAAGAAAACTAACATTAGGAGGTAAAAGGTGTGAGTGAAATTTGTGTTGTCTTTTCAGTCAGAACAGTGTACACTTAATGTACACTTAGTGTAGCATTAACAAATACCAGGGAGTGTTAACATTCACATGCATATTACATATGAACTCTGTGTGTTACATTGCCTCTTTAATTACTTCCAAAAAACATTGCATCATCTTTTTTTGGAAATCTTAGCAATTCTTTGTGGTGTCATATAACATATATTAAGAAATGTCCATGTATATATTTTCCAGTACAGGGAGATTGTTGTTTTCCCTATTGAACTTAGAAAGAGTTTTTTTTATTATTGGTAGTGAACTCTTCTTTGTTTATTTTAGTAGAGTAATTCCAGTAAGAAGCATCTGTGAATATAATTTTATTGTAATGACATTCCCTTCAAACTTGTATATTGAGCCAACTACTACTCTTTAAACTATATCTGGCAACTAAATAGTCAGGTGAATGGACTTTGTAGACAAGAACTGATTCCAGTAGAATAGTTTTCCCTCTTTAAGTCGCACATTTTATTCAGATCAAAAGAGATTAGATATTCGTTAGTGTAGGCAATTGGAAAGACAGATATCAATAAGTTTCTGATTAAATGATTTGATTGGGTAAATCTATTAAAGCTCATTAATATGTGGTTAATAAAGGAGCAGGATTTTAATTTCTGTTTATTATGTTGTGTATATATTTTTAATAATCATATAAAATATTTCTATATAGTTTAAGAAGAGGTTCAAGTATTTTTTTTTATTATTAGCAAGTAAGATTCTTTAGTGTATTAATTTCCAATATGAAGTGTAGAAGGGGCTTATGCATAAGAAAATCATGTTGAAGATGGCAACGTTTAAATAAAGATCAATATTAGGAAACTAATGCCTCCTTCTTCCCAACTTGCAGTATGTCATTGTAAAGATACCTTAGGTTTTTTAGGGTGCCAGACACATTTTAATAAAATATTACTGATCTTTATTATAGTTTTTTTAAGTGGGGGAATAATCAAAGACTGGCCAATGTATAGCATTTTGGGTAGTAAAATCATTTTGGTTACCCTTAGTTTATCTTCAAAAATAAAAAAAAATATTTTACAATTATCTATATGATTAGTAATACATCTTATTAACTTATTGTAGTTTATAGAAATTGTGTCTTTAAGATTTGAATTAATGGAGGCACCCAGGTGTTTAATTTGTGTAGTGTCCCAGTCAAAGTGCTTATAATTTCTCATTCTGTTGGTGGCATTCTTGTTTATTAAAATAATTTGGGTTTTATTGTGGTTGAATTTTAAACCTGATAGATTTTCAAATATATCTAGGGTATTAAGTAAATGATATATATATGTCTCAATATCTCCACTAGTTAATACTAGGTCATCAGGAAATAGTTGAATCTTTGGGGATGAGGTCATTGTGTAGGTCATATTCCTAATATAATTAGCCAGTGGTTCTACAGCAAGGGTGAAAATTAGGGGGATAGATGACAGCCTTGTTTAGTTCCTTTTGAAACTTTAAAGGGAGAGGATAAAAACAAACCTATCTTTACAAAAGAGACGGAGTCTTCGTAAAGTTTTTTGATTAAATTTAGAAAGTTTGATAAAAATTTGTATTGTAATGTTCTAAATAAGTAAGTCCAATTAGGAGAGTTGAATGCTTTGTTTGTATCAAGGCTCATTATGATCAGTTCATTTTCTTTTTATTTGCTATGTCTATTAAGGAAAGAAGTCTAATTATATTATCTTGGACTTTCCTATTTTTTTATAAATCCTGTCTGGTCATCTTCTATCAGGTTGGAAGCAATACAATTAATTCTGTTTGTGATTATGGACATAAAAAATTTATAATCTATATTTGAGAGTGAGATAGGTCTGTATGATGAACAATAGGTAGGTTCCTTATCAGGTGATACAAGCAAGTATTTCCATGAAGAGGGGGTAATAAAATTAGTCTTGAGTTCATGAAATGCATTTAGTAATATTTTTAATATGTTGTCTGGTAGGATTTTGTATATTTCAGGCATTAGACCTTCTAATCCTGGTGCTTTATTAGCTTTTAGTTTACTTAGTTGGTATTTTAGTTCTTTAATAGTAAAAGATTTGTCGATTTTATCAGCATTTGTAGGGGATAGGGTTTTTAAAACATTGTCTTTTAAAAACATTTCCAAGGTTTTTTTGTTGTGGATAATTGGATTAGGAGTATTCATATTTTCATAATGTTTCCTAAAATAGTATATAATGTTATTGATGTCTGCTGCTATTATTTTAATCTTGTCTGTATATATAACTTCTTTTATATGATTTTTTCATTAAAGCACTTTGACCTAACTGCAATTTTGTGTTGGAGATTTTATGGTGTAGGATATCTTGATAGTCTTTATTTAGTTGATTTATTTTATTTAGGGTTGTCTTTGTCATTAGATGAAAGATTCTGTTTTAAATGATCTAATTCATTTTGGATGTCATTTAATTTTTGTCCCATTTTTTCCTTTTTTGTAAGTACCAGTTCTTGATCTTTCCATATAACACAACTTTTAAGGTATCCCATAATACTGTATTAGATACCTCTCCATTGTTATTTATTTCTACAAATTGATTTATTTCAGGTAGCATCCAGTCTTGAAAATCCTTTATTTTTGTAATATAGGCCGGTATTCTTTGGCAAAATTTTAAAGTGTTAGAATGCAGGGTTATGTTAAATATAATAGTGTTGTGGTTGGATAGGGGGCAGGATATTAATAGTACATTTTCTATTTTTGAGAGTAGAGAGTTTGATATTAGAATTTTATCAATATTTGTTTGTGTCATGGACCTATAGGAGTAATGTGAGACTCTTAAAGAACAGGGTAGCTTGATATTATAAATATCATTTAAATTCCTCAAATTAATGTAGTTTTTTAAGTGTTTTGCAATGGGGAAATTTTAAAAGATTTAGTATTTGTTGTTTCACTGGGAGAAGGATACAATTAAAAGTCTCATGCTAATATCGTCTCACCTCTTGAGTGCAAGGTTATTATATCTAGGTATTTCATTACCATTTTTGCCCCAATTCTGGGGATCCAATAAGAGTTAATGAGGGAATAATACTGTTTCTCATACTTAATTACCACTAATGCTAGCATTCCTTCATTATCTGTATATTAATCTATGATTTCAGGGGATCTCAGGCCTTTTTCCAAAGGATTAATACACCTCTTCTTTTGTGTTTAAATTCTGAAATATTTAATATATCATAGTTCTTTAATATGAGTCTATTTAAATCTTGCGATATTAGGTGTGTCTCTTAAAGGAATACTATATCTGCCTTACGTAAAGAAAGATATTTACTAATACTTGCTCTTTTTATAGGGTTATTTAGCCCATTTACATTTATAGATAAACATCTATATGTCAGCATTATTTAGCGGATTAAGTAATAATTAGATGGTTGCAATGATTTCTAAAGAATCCATGATATGGGTTAATAAAAACATTTGTTATGGACAATGTTTCTATTATTAACAAAAAATCTTTAACACTATATGCATTAATAACTTTCTTCATGGAACCTAATGTTCCTGGCTTAATATGTGCTACATATAAGCCACCAAACTGCCAACTCATGCTATCCAACAATATTTTCTACTACTGCAGTTTTGGTAATTAATTAAAAAAGAAGAAAAAAGAGAGAAAAATAGATGAATGAGATGGTCTATAGGATAGGAAATAAAATAGATGCTGCAAGGGATGTCTCAAATGTCAGAATCCAAAATATCAGTGGTTTCAGTATATGACAGAGCAACACATGAACATAATACAATTAAAAACTGTAGTGAACAAATTAAAACAGTGTGTGCGTATATTAGGTGGGAGTTGGAGGGCATTGTATACTTTACATTATAGTCTGAGAAGACATAAAAGTGACATGCCAGAGCCATACCTCCCAAACATCCCGAATTACTCGATTTTTACCGATTTTTGGGGTACAAATAATGGGGTGTCATGATTCCTGAGGGGCACCCCTTCATTTCCGATTTTTTCCACTTTGTTTACATTTTCACACTGTTTCAGCTGATGTCATCACATGCACGATGTCGTCAGCGCTGTCGATGCTGGCTGACATGCATGCACTTCCGGCTGGGCGCTCAAGGGCTGTTGAAATGCTTTACAAGTGGGAAAAGTTATCGTCTGCTGCAAATCCAGTAACTGATATATTGTTGTATTTAAGAACTGGTAAGAACATTTTGATATCATGGCTGGTGGATATATTGTTGTATTTAAGAACACGTGTGTGTGTGTGTGTGTGTGTGTGTGTGTGTGTGTGTGTGTGTGGTGTGTGTGGTCAAGGGCTGTTCAAATGCTTTGCGAGCAGGAACAGTTATCGTCGGCTGCAAATCTGATAACTGATATATTGTTGTATTTAAGAACTGGTAAGGAATTTGATATCATGGCTGGTGGATATATTGTTGTATTTAAGAACGTGTGTATATATTGTTGTATTTAAGAATTTGTTTTTGTGTGTGTGTGTGTGTGTGTGTGTGTGTGTGTGAGTGTGTGTGTATGTATGTATGTGTGTGTGTGTGTGTGTGTGTGTGTGTGTGTGTGTGTGTGTGTGTGTGCATGAAAATACTCCCATTGTAATGCACCTGGTGGCTAGAGGTACTCAGGCTCTAAACCTGTGCCTTGGGTAGAAAGAGCCTAATGTCCCTAGCCACAACCACTTGTGAATTTCTGCCATATTTGTTATCTGTTCCTCATAAAATCTGTGGTTTTCAGGATTTTTGTGGCTTTGTCCAGGTTTTTTGTGCTAAGAGTTGAGAGCTATGGTAAGAAATGAGAACTGAATTCTGTATTCCCATTATTGGCTTTGTCCAGGTTTTATGTGATAAGAGGTTGATAACTATGATGAAAAGTGAGAACTGAATTCACTAAATGATAGCCATTTAACTTTCAGTCTTCCTATCTTTCAGGTAACAAACTGCTGATTTGGCATAGTGGTATGTTGCTCTGACTGTAGTGCACAGGGTCCTGGGTTCAAGTCTTGCCAGTGAAAAGCATGGTGGAAATACAACATTTTATTCTGGCAACTTTCCAAAATTATACAAGCAATGTTTAAAATGTCTCACTGGTTTTTGGCCTTTTGCCCCCCCCCCAAAAAAAAAAAACAAAACAAAACCTTAAATTGAAAATAAGTGTAAGAAGCTGTGCAAGATGCCTGTGCCTTACACTACTGTTTTATATATATATATATATATATATATATATATATATAGTATGTGTGTGTGTGTGTGTGTGTGTGTATGGAAGTATACTTTTATGATGGAAATGTTCTGAATTTGGCAGTTTTGTCATTATTGGTTCATGCATTTTGTTTCATTGCCTACTGGAAAAATGTTCAAACAATAAATTTAAAATGCACTCTGTCTAACAAGTGTGCTGTATTATACAAGGAATATAATTTAATACAGTCAGGAAGATGCATCAAAGAACACATGTATGTTTCCTGTTTTATTTGCAAGGGGCCAATGATTTGAAAACAGCCCAATGGTAATCTTTATCCACCACTGGCCAGATGCATTTTCTTTGGTTGTTTTGTAGGTTTCAATGCTGTTTTTATGAAAGTGAGCTTCAAGGGCAGAGACGTTTTAATGCCAAGTCTATTTTCATTGTGAGTCAGTATTGCTTTGTTTAGCAGATGTCTATTAGTGTTTGTGCATTGTGCTGTAAAGTGTAAAAATAAAATCCAAATAATCATTGTAGAAGTAAAGCAGTATGCACACATTAGTCTTTATGGTAAATAGGGCAAAATAGCCAGGTGATGGGACATTGGAATGGCTGCAGGGGGACTCTGGTGCCATATTTTGGTTGTCTGTTCTTCAGTTTGCATTTGAAAGTTGGTATCCCACGATTCCATTGGAGTGGGCGTAGTTACATAATTATGTATGCAAATTTTATATTAGACAGCGTATAGATTTGTACCTATTTTTCATGGGCCTTGTCCAGATTTTTGATGTTTCCAAGTTCAGAGGTATGGCCACAGCCTTAAAAGGGTACTGGATATAATATAACATTGTGAGCTGACGTCAAAGTGATATACACAAAATATGTACTATAGAGTTCATCTTTACAATTAAATGCATTTCTTAAGGCTGTAGGATAGGAGTGCTAAGAGATTTATCATATCCTGCCAAAATAAGAAAAAGTCACATTTCCTTAAGATCTTTAACAATATAACAGGACCAACACAAAAACAGTGAAAAAAAGGTTTAGACTTAGTTAGGCAGCATACTGCCTGCATTAGACAAGTTAAAGTGACAGTTTACATTCAGAAATCATACTGACATTTTTAATTTAGAATGTGTGACACTGCATAAAATTTACAGTGCCTCATTAGTTCTAGATGTTTTAATAAACTAAACTAAAATACAGCAAAGATGATCAAAAGTTTATATAAACCAACCACATAGAGTAATAGAGGTATCATTCCCAGGTCATTCAAAATATACTGTCAATACTGTGATAATGTGTATGTCTTACAGCTACCTGCTTTTGAAAACACTTTGCAGCTACCTGATTTGGTGACTATCATCATGATGGTGACAACTAAGATTAATGCTGCATCATCTCCTAATGGGGTATACAAAACTGAAGAAATGCATATATGCAGGCAACAATGTACATTGTGTAAGCTCATCTCCTTCTTTGTGATTTGCCTCCTAAAAGAAGTTCACTATCGTTGAACATCTGTAACTTGGATTCAGACTTTCTATTAATACTACTACTCAGTTATTCCACTGTAATAGCTTTATCACCAGCCTTTACTGGAGGTGTGTGAACTGGCTAGGTCCTTCCCTTCCCCCTTGTGACTATCTCCATGTCTGGCTTTACATAATTACATATATATGGAGTACTGCTTTGTTAAAAGCATATCATATCAAAGTATCTGTTGGGATCTCATGAAGAACTGCCAGCTTTTTATTTGTTGCCATCTTTGGGCAAGAAATACTCCTTTTTTAACAATTACAGTCTTAACAGTAGTTATATCTGGTGCAGTTTATTTTACCTCCACCAGGAAATGACACACTGTAAGGTGTGGGCTTAGGCAACAGGTTAAGAAAAAAAATTGCCTCAAGCCCAAATTGAAGGTAATCTTTATGATATGGAATTGAAATCTGTAAAGAAGGTTAAAAACATATTTTCATTGCAATATTCTATGTAGACAGACCTTCACATCCTACATTATTAAGAACATAGCTGTCACAGCAGACAGTGTCTGAATCCACATTTAAATATCATATTCAGTATGAATGAATCAGTTCACATTTCCTTGCAAAGCAGCAAGAAACACTGTAGTACTTTTTTCTAAGCTATAAAGACATTTCAGAATTTTCAACTATTCATTTAAAGTTGGATAACTAATAGTTACATTAAAGCCATTCACATTCATTGCAGGGTAAACCAGGAAGTTACATGCCGGTATTTCAGTACTGAAAGTTGTAACTGTTAAGTATAGACCGGCTTGTGGTTAAAATAAAAAAAAAACAAAAAACACAAAAATATCATATTATAGATGTAAAATAGGTTTTGTTGATACTCATCAACCCCTCAGATGTGCAGCAGCAAGCCCCACCTAAACCCCACCCAGCACCCAGGATCACTGCGATATCACCGAACAATGATGAATAATCATGCATTCAACCTGTGGTCTGCATGAATATTCATTCATCTAAACATTATTCTTTTGTCATTTTTTATGCCCTAGCAGCTTCAGAATTCATCTTACTAAGTAAAAGAAGAATATCTACTGAAAACACAAATGGTGCAGTCTACCATTTTTCCTTCCTTTTTGCTCAAATTTTACTCTTTGAAAACAGCAGAACTCTTCCATCAATAAACCTCAGTGCTCTACAGTTTGGCTTGTGGGTTACATTACATAAGTTATTCTTATTTAACTAACTATCTATCTATCTGTCTGTCTATCTATCTATCTATCTATCTATCTATCTATATATCTATCTATCTAGCTATCTGTCTATCTAGCTGTTTATCAGATAAGAGAACTAGTTCGAGTACCCTTTTCATCCACGACCTAGACCATGTAGGTTATAATGGCAAAATATAACATAATAGAAATAAGCATACCTTATCTTCTCCACAAGCAGTGCATTTGTAAACTCAGAGTTAATGACAGCAGACCTGCAGGATTTGGCAAAAAGGTCTACTTGCAAGATGTCCTTCTCAAAAACAATGCAAAGTTATCCTGCTACACATACTCTTGTATTAACTTTATTTAGCTGACTATGTTTAGTCCTTTGGCCAGTGATAATGTTCTATCAAACATCACAATTGGAAAGCTTGCAAAAACAGCCCAGTGGCATATGAATTGGGTACAACTTCTCACAAAATATACTGGGAAGGAATACTATATTTATTTTATAAGCAGTAATGAAAAAAGCATGTTAGTTCCATGGTGCTGTGACTCTAACTCACATTATCCAGGTTCAATCAGCAGAGTGCTGGAGCAGGTAAAATTGGAGAGGACCAATGGCATATTTCATCAGTGGCTACTGGCATGTCAATCATGCAGACCACACCTATTTTTGCGAGAAACTGTTTGGGGGGGGGGTCAATGAACACCAACAAAACCGTAAAAGAAAACATTTAGGCCAGTTACATAAAGTTTAAAATATAAAATATGTTTTAATTAATGATCATTCTCATCTTGCAGTTTTCCGGTTGGTCTGGCTGGTTCGGAAGTGGAAGAGCAGGCCAAAGGTCATATTCAGCTTTTAATATGCTGTCATGATGTGTCTTTCACATAAAAAAAAAAAAAACTTCAATGGGGTTTCAAAGGCTCGCGCCAGTTCAGAAAGAGTCTTTAGGAGAAAATTAAGGTATGGAGGCATGAATATTCATTTTTATTAAAAACTTTGTAGTTGTAGTGCTCACTGATGTCCAGTAATAACCATGTTTAGTTAACAAAGCCATTTTCTGTGTGAAACAAAGTCAAAAATACGTACAAAAGGCCACAAAAGCTACAAATGCACTACTTTTCATACACAACAGTTAGCAAAAGACATTCTATGCTTTAAACTACATTGAATATGTCTTAGAAATTATATTTTTTACACAATGTTTCAGAATAATTATAGAAGAGAAAACACAGAGTTCTATTTACAGTTTAACTATGAAATAATGTGTTAATCATGTTATGGGGAAATGTTTTTTATGTAAGAACAAGACCAAATCAACAAAATCAACATCATTTTACTATTGAAATCCACTCTTCTTTAACCTATGGTCATTAAGTATTAAAGAATCAGTCTAGTATTCTACTAAACAAAAATGGTATTGCATACTAATTGTGTGGCAGCAGAAGTCATCTAAAGCTTATTTTGTTTCATTAAACAAAACCTTTTTGTCTGTTATTAATGGATTACACTATAATGTTATTAGAATTGTTAAAATTAATTAAGACATAGAAAAAGTCATATTTTCCCTTGTTTTTTCTGGATAGTTGTTCCTAGAGGATGCAAAGCAATGATTGGAAAAAGTCATATTTTCCCTTGTTTTTTCTGGATAGTTGTTCTTAGAGGATGCAAAGCAATGATTTATTAAAAATATATGAGAGTGTTACATATGTATTTTATTAATTTATTTGTTCCTGGATTTTTTTCTTTTCCTTCACAGACCAGTCAGCTTTAGATGCTTGTCTCTTTAGATCCCAAGTTGTATCCATTTGTTCTTCTGTGCTTATTAAGTTTTTCTTCTTAATAAAGGTGTTTGCTTTTTCAAGGGTTTCAAAAGTTTTTTTACCTTCTGGAAGGCAAAGTCTTATGTTGGCAGGATATACCAACTGCAACTTGATACCAGCTTGTTTTAATGATTTGATGAGAGGAATAAAAGTTTTTCTTTTTGATATAACAGCCGAGGAGTAGTCATTATCAAACCTAATTATCTGGGCATTTATTTTCAGAGGAGATAGAGCCCAGGCAGATTTTAAGACAAGAGCCTTGTCTTGGCTGGAAATGTTTTACGTTGTTTGATCTTGGTTGGATACTTTTGTTGTTAGAGAAAATTGTAGACAGGGATCTGTGGGCTTTTTTGATACAGAAGGAAAGAACTTTTGGTAGAGTCAAAGTTTTGATAAGCCAGGTAGTTAAAAAAAAATCACTGCATTGTCTCCTTCTATTCCCTCTGGTATGCCATAGATTCTGATATTCCTTCTAGACCGGTTTTCTAAATCATCAGTTTTGTTAATAAGTCTAGCATTTTGTTGTAGAAGGAATTCAATACTTTTTTCCCCATATGTTAGTCTACAGTCAGTGTCTGAAACTGACTTTTCCAGTGCTGTTATTTGAATTTTTTTATTTTAAAATGTCACTTAGTTCAATCTGCTTAGTTGAATCTTCTTTTATCTTACCCACTTTAAGATCCAGTTTGTCCATCTTCGATATTGGGTCTTGTATGTTTGTGAGGACTAAGTGCAGTTCCTTTTTCATAGAATTTTCCTGTTGAGTGGAGTTAAGGAGACTTATCTTTCATCAGTTGTAGTTCTCTCCTTTCATCTTCTGTTAATTTGACAGGAAAATATAAAAGTTGTGAACTTTTTCAAACCTAGGTGCTTAGGACTGCCTGTCTCTCTCCCCCTTGGCTGACCTGGCACGAATCACAGTTCAAACTCTACATTTACCCACACTAGCATATTGCAGCTCCTGCAAAACGGTGTATACGGGACTGCAATTGGACACCACAGTCTCTAACAACTTTTTCTCTCCCAACAATTAAACAGTGTAGGTTACAAACACACACAAAAAACATTTGTTAAGGTCTTTTTTACTGTGGTGTGTAACAAAGCAAGTCACCGTTTTGGTCAGTCATAGGGCTCTTTCTGGTCTATTTTTGCCACTTTTCCCCTGTAACTAAAGTAAACTGATTCATACATTTGTCTCTCTAACCCTAATTTTCACATGTATACCTTGTACCTTTATGGCTTTCTAACTTTCAGACATAAATTAAGTTTTACTTATTTGTCTGACATTTGAACACGTAACCCAGAGAAAAACCTCAAAATTGTATATTGTTGGTCTGTCTTTCCTGCTAAAAGTAAGTAAAATTAATGTGCTGAGTGCAGTTTTAGGCCCTTACATTCAACTTACTTGTGGTGTGGTGAGTCATTCAAGATTCTCTCTCTAACCACTCCTACTACCTTCTCTTTTCCCCACCCCCCCTCTTACCTCTAACAAGTTTATACTGGCTACAATAGTACAGACACCATTTTCAAACCTAGGTGCTTAGGATTCCCTATCTCTCCCCACTTGGCTGATGTGGCATGACTCACAGTGTACGTTTCTTCACTGTATGTATTTTTTACTGTTTTTGTGTGTAACTGAATGACCTATTTCTAGGCTCTGATACTGCACAGACTGCTCTATTTTGTTGCAGAATCTTTATAAGTAGCTAGTTACTTTGCTGAATTCCGTCATAATATTTGTATTTAAACTGAACCTGTACTTAGAGAAAGTGTATAACCATCAGAGCAACTACTTGCTGCATATGTTTTTAATGTTTAAATTGGTCATACACATTGAATAAGTGCATTTACAAGCTGAATAACTTGTGCTGGCTATACTGGAATTGCTTTTACTGACTATTTTGCATTTGTACAATGATGAACGATTGATTAGTTTTTCTGGTATATCTGTAAAATCTGGCAAGTATTTGTTATGTTCTCTACTACTAAGTTTTCTTAGCCATAAACCCTAGTCCACTCTGAAGTGTGATACTTTTAGGTTCATAGGTCCATAGGTAAGTGCTAGGCTATCTGCCCGAGGGCATCTATAAGCCTAGCCAGAATGTGTTGGCTTTCGCCGCCCCCTTAGATTAGTTCCCTGTGCTTCTGTCCAGCAGAGCCATTAGTTCCCTGTGCCTCTGTCCAAAAGAGCCACTGCAGTGATCCCGGAGTAAATTTTCTGTTTCCCATCCACTCGTCAAGGTTTCTCTTGAAGAGTGTTAGTGAGTGGCTCTGCCTAATGTAGATTGGAATCCTGTTCCAAAGCATGGGAAGTCTCTGGGACAGGAATCTATCCCTCCAGCACATCCTATTTGTCATTGTGTTGAGGTTTAGATCCCTAGAGTATGTGACTCTTGGGGATTTGTTTTTTTTCTAGGTGGAGCATGTCCATCAATTCTGGGTTGGACATGGCCTTGTATGTCAGGCAGAGATCACCTCTGAGTAAGCAGTATGCAACCAAGTACAGCTGGAGTTTCTTCAGTCTGGCTGCATAGGGCATCTGTTTGAGGCCAGTAATCCTCTTGGTGAAGTACTTCTGTGGTCTTTCCAGCTGTTGCAGGTGTCTTGTAAGGTACATCCCAAATGGGGCATTGTACTCTATGATGGGTCTGATGAGTGATGACTAAAGGGGCACAATAACCTCTTTTGTTCTAGATGCAAACCCTTTTGTGATTAGGTGGGCCACAAAGATGGGATTTTCTAACCACCTTGGCAATATGATTATCAAAGGCGAGATTATTCTCTACTTGGGTCCCCAGATCCCTTATTACATTTTCTGTATTTAGGGGACTACCATGTATGTGGTACTTTGCGGGTACTTTGTTTTTTTCCAAAGGGGATGACTATGCACTTTTTGGCATTTAGCTTGAGGCCATGATTTTGACACCAGGTATCCGTCTCAGTGAGACCCTTCTGGAGGATGTCTGTATCAGCTGGAGAGTCAATTATGCCCCCCAGTTTGCAGTCTTCTGCGAACTTGGTCAGCCATAGTCCTCCTGTGCTTGTCTGTACCTCTGAGAAGTATATACCGAACAGGAGGGGTCCCAGGATTGAGCCCTGGGGGGCGCCACTTGTAACCGGTTTAGAGTCAGACCTAGAGCCTGCAACTCTCACCGTGTGGGTTCTTTTCGTAAGCCAATTGGCAACCCATCTCGTGACATAGGGGTTTATGTTCAGGCTGGTGAGCTTGTCTATAATACCAGAATGGGGGATGGTGTTGAAAGCCTTTGTAAGGTCTAGGTAGGCTGTGTGGACCTCCTTTCTCTCATCTAAAGCCTTGGTAACTGTCTCAAAGAATTCTAACAGGTTTAGGAGGCATGATCTGCCCTTAACAAAGTCAAAACTGGGTAGGGTTCAATGTTTGGAAGTTCCCAATATCTCTGTTAATGAGTTCCATGATGATGCGGTCCATAGCCTTGCAGACCAGGCTAGTCAGGCTTATAGGGCGATAGTTCCCAGGGTCCATTGTGGCTCTACCTTTGTGGAGTGGGATAACTGTTGCTGTGTGCTACTCTATTGGTACGTAACCTGTAGAGAGGCTGAGTTTGAACAGTGTGTTCAGGTGAGGGGTTAGTTCATTTTGGAGCTCATGTAAGACACAGCCTGGGACACCGTCCGGTCCCATTGAAGCTGTGTTTTGGCTTTGGATAGGGCTGTTTTAACCTGTGTGTCAGTGATTGCCAGGGCTCTACATTCTACTGGTATGGTTATGGGCCCTTTAGGGGGTGACAGGGGAGTGATGTTTGCACTAACCTGTCTACCAGAATGTTGGCAATATCAGTCGGTTCAGTGTATTTTGTGCTCTTCTGCGCTAACTCAGAGCAGATCTGAGAGTTTCCACTTAGGTTCTTGACATAGCTAAAGAACACTTTGTGGTTATCTTTGGAATACTTGGCAAGTTTTGTTTCAAAGCTAGCCTTGGATGATTTTATGAGGGATTGTAGTTTCTTGCTGATACTGATCATTACCCCATCAAACCTCTCTGATTGTACTATTGTAAAATAACTGCCTGTTGTTGCCTTAATGCCTACCCTAGAATCTCTATTTTTGTCTTTTTTTTTCTGTAAAACTCTACATTTACCCACACTAGCATACTGCAGCTCCTGCAAAACGGTGTCTACGGGATTGCAATTGGCAACCACAGTCTCTAACAACTTTTTCTCTCCCAACAATTAAACAGTGTAGGTTACAAACATAAAAAACATTTGTTAAGCTCTCTTTTACTGTGCTGTGCAACAAAGCGAGTCACTATTTTGGTCAGTCATAGGGCTCTTTCTGCTTTATTTTTTGCCCCTTTTCCCCAGTAACTAAAGTAAACTGATTCATATATTTGCCAGCAACAAACATTACAATGAAAATATTGCCATGTGCATAGAGCAGTTTCTAAAGGAATGTAAGCAATATAATATACATGTAGTAGCTTTCATGTGAGTCTTCAACATCAACAAACACATAAAACTAGCAGAGCTGGATCATGGTCAAACTGGGCCCTAGGCAGGGTAATAGACCAGAGTCCCCTCTTTCCCTGCAGCCATGCCTGTGTCCCATCACTTGGCTCTCTCTCTCCCCATTTACCATAAACACTATTCAATCTTGTCAGGGTGTATACTATTTTCTTGTTTACTTTTCAATGATTACAGAGATTTGGATTTATTTTAAAACTTTTATTTCCAATTACATAGTACAAACACCGATGGTCATTTACTAAACGAAATAAAACAGTCTGACATTGAACACTGACTTGGCATGAACAAGTAAACTTCACTTCCCTTGAAACTCACATGATTTGAAACTGCACTGGCTAGTGGTGGATTATATTTACCTCGGACCCTATTTTTAAATCATGTGCCCCTTATACACATTTTTAGGACTATGCATAAATGCATGTGTTCTTTGATTCACCTTCCTGATTGTTTTAAATTATATTTCTTGTTTAATACAGCAACAGTTGTTAAGGTGTGTTTTAAATTTGTAGTCTTGAACATTTTTTCCAGTAAAAAGTGAAACAAAACGTATGAAACAATATTTTTTTATTTACCCTTTTGTTGACCAGGTTAGTGCCACTAGATTAATAGCTTCTTTTCAGGGGAGGCTAGGGGTGGTATTTATATTACTGGGGGGAATTTGGCCAGTTAATTGGGCAACTTTTCCTACTCTTTTTGATAGATGCCATGGGATCTTTTACATCTGTCTGAACTACCATCAACTCAAGCAGACGGGACTTTGGTTTAGTGACTCATCTGATAGATGACACCCTCAGGAGTGCAGCACACCCATATACCGAGCTGATGTGGCAGCAATCCATCTACCTAGTGTGAAAGTAGAACCCACAGCCTTCTGCACCAAAGGTGAGCATGATATCTATCTTGCCACTGACACTTAAGAGCAATAATGACAAAAGTACCAATTTCAGAACATTTCAGCCAAAAAAGGCCACTCAAACTGCTGTTATTATAATTCATCAATATCCGTACTCAATTAGGGACACTTTATTGACTGCATATACATCGCACCTGATTGTGATAAAAATGGCCACCTTAAAGTATTTTGGTTTGATTTACATAAATGCACCCTAGTCCTGCAAAGACAGACTAATAACTTTTTAACTTTATCAGCTCAACATGGTCAGTCATTTTTATCCACAGACATCCCACACACCCAGCAATTATAGCTACATTGTTGACTGCATCCATCTGAGATGTCTGTATCAAAAGAAATAATTACAATAATAATTAGCCAAGTCACATATTTCATATTTCTTTCACAACACACACACACACACACACACACACACACACACACACACACACACACACACACACACACACACACACACATACACACACACACTAGCCCTGCAAAGTAGGATTTTTTAAAATGACCAGATGATAACAGCATAAGGTTCTTTCATCCACAGGGAGACCCCACCCCCACCAGCAGTTATAGCCACTTTGTTGACTGTTTATACCCCTTACTGTTATGAGGAAATGAATTAAATGTACTTTATTGAGAGCTTTGGATGAACTACCTGAAAGTGTATAAAGATCACTAGTATCAGACCATAAGATTCAGTCATATGTAGCACCGTTTAAATAGAAGAGTATTTATGAGAGCATAAGAAATATTAACCATCATGATAACATATGCTAAGTCGATGTGCACAATCTCTGCAGCAGCAAAAGTTATAATTACACATTATAGAGAACAATTGCTAATGTAGAAGTTGCTGCTGACAAACAACTTTGCATTTCAATGTTTCGTCTACAAATGCAGTGCCTCCTGCACTTAACGAATAAATTGTCTAGATTACATTTAAATGGTTTGCTGGTGATATTGCCAAAACATTTCCTAACGTAGATCAGCTGTACAGTAGAGAATGGCTGGCAAACAATGAGAACAAATTCATAGTTATGAGGCATGCAGTCCTGGAGACCATTAAAGGGGCTAGTCCCTTTTCTCCATTGCTACAAAGCATTGTTAGGTTAAGTGACTTGCTTGATGTCACACAGCAGGTAAATGAAGGTGGAAAGATTCAAACCCTGCAACCTTACCACAAGACGCAGCACGTTAACAAGTTGGAGTTTTAGTTGTCTGCACTAACAGTTTTTCACTAAATGTGGAAATCCATTGCAATCCGATCTTGTAAATAAGACTGTATCCCAACAACATATTAACAATGACTACATAATGGATAATATCAGATGATATGATAATCACTCCATATAATGCAGACTATATGACATGACAAATGCTATCTCCTTTGTTTGCAGTTAGTTGTTGGAGGCTGTAAATAAGATACTGTAAAAAATATATATTACTAAAATGCAACATTGTTAGTCTACTAAAATGCTACATGTTTAATTTGCATTATGCAATCCAGCCCTATTAATGATTGAATTTACGCTTTAGTGCAAAGAATAAAGAAAAACAATACAGCAAATATAAATGCTGCAAAAGCTTTTTTCCAACAAACCAGAAGTCCTACAAAGATCAGAATATTGCTGCGTACAGCATACATTTTGGGGGGCCAACATGAATGCAGGGCACCTACATGCCATTTTGACCTCCCTATGTCTTCTGTATCATCAAGAATAGCTATACCATTTAACATCATTCAGTACAGGTCTGATGTAATTGAATGGATAATAATGCTGTTTGCTGCAGCATACTCCTCCAAAGCCATCAGAGCTGGATCAGGGACAAATGGGGCCCTATGCAAGTAAATGAATCAACCCCCTGCTGACCATAGAAATATCCTTCTACTTGGGTCTTTCTCCCCACTTACCATAAACAGTGTTCAAACCTGTCAGTGCAGATACTATTTTCTTTTTAGTTTTACAGATATCATAGAGATTTGAATTTAATTTAATACTTTTGTTTCATATTTTACAGAAAAACACTTGACAGCTATTTTCTATATAAAACAAAACATTCTCACATTGAAAACAGACTTAGCATGAGAAAAAAAATAAACTTTCCTTTTGAAACTCAAATTTTGTGAAAATGCATCTGACAGGCAATTAAACTACAAGAGAAGGGCTGGGATTCTAACTCAAGTAGCATATAGTAAAGCATTAATTAGTGTCTATGATACATCTGCAAAAATTCAAAAGACAAATGTGTAATGGATTTGCTAACAGCCTGCAAGAGCCCACTGGACAGAAGGCTCCCTTTTCAAGATCAGCCCAGGAGTATCGTCTGGTGAAGTAACTTGTCAGGAAGCAGGTCTATAGCAGCTTGTAGCCTTATTCATTTTCACTAAGTGCTAGATAAATGGTTATAACCCAAACTATAAAACAATGCAATTCTGTGATTGACATTGACAGACTGTAATCCCCAATGATTTACATAAACAAAAAAACAAAAAAAATCAAGGAAGAATGGCAACTGGTGTGAAGAATTAAGCTTCTTTTCTCCCATAGTAAAGGTTCAGGGTTTGACTCTGACTAATTCACTTAACTAGAAAATACCCCTTAAATGTGACATTACAAAAACACACATCTCTGTGAAAGCACTCATTTGGTTTCAAATTCAGCAGATATCCTGCAGTAAACAAATCTTGCCAGTCGAGTAAGTTGTATGCATTCTCTGTCTTTTCTGAAAATCTCCCATGCTGCTCATCAATCTGTTCAGTAAAGTCTCCCGCAGCAACATGTAGACATAATATACTGGGTCTATATTAAAATAGCAAAACCTCACTTATGCGAATATCTAAATGCTGACACATAAATAGTGAATCGTGAAAACACTGGATGTCCTGACTGAAGCGCGAAATTTGAAATATCGAATTGTCATAGTTGGCCCTTATCCGGTATAGTTCCCTAATGTAAATGTGCAATAGTTACGGACCGTAGGGTTAGGGTGCGTGTTAAGGTAAGTGCATACATAGTAATACATGCGACCTTTACTTTAGGGTTAGAAGTAGGGCTATGTTAAGTTTATGTGTAGTAATATAGTTGTGTAGCTGAATGTATATGTAAATTATACTTTTCCCGTAGTTGGGTGTTGTTTGTTTATAGTTAGATACATTTGTGTGTAGTGAATGTTTGATTAGGATATGGGATATATGGGTGAAGTGTAGATATGGGGAAGTGTGGATTATTTATTTTGCTTGGGTAGCTAGTACGTAGCGGGCGGTGTAGTTGGCCAACTATGGCAATTCGATATTTCGAAATTCGCGCTTCAGGACGTTCTGTGTTTTTGCGGTTTGCTATTTATATGTCAGCGTTTAGGTATTCACGTAAGTGAGGTTTTGGTATTTTACTATAGACCCAACATATTGACATTCAAATCATTGTGCAATCTGCTATTATAGATGCCTTACCATCCAAATAGTGAGCAGATATCTTAACTTTGAACAGAGCATATTTTATGTCAGACCTGGAACATTTTTATGTTTTGACTGGGTCCCCTAGTCAGCATCTGGCCCTAGGCAGCTGCCTAAGTCCCGTACTGCTGGATCTGGCTCTGACCAGGAGCATTACTGTTATGTATGTTATGTACTGTTATGTACTGTTATCCTGGCAGATAGGCTCAGTGCTAACTTTACCCCTCTCTCATCCCCTAAAGGGCCCATCTCTATATCGGAAGAATGCAAAGTATCTGTAATCATGGCTGCACAGGTAAAAAACACACTCTCCAAAAAATATACTCTCCAAAGCCAAGAACACAGCATCCATGGGACCTGACAACATCCCAGGCTGCATTCTACATGAACTACAGAATGAACTGGCACCCCACCTAAGTACTATGTTCAATCATAGCCTCACCTCAGGCTTTGTGCCCACTGAATGGTACACAGCAATGGTTATCCCACTCCACAAAGGGGGAGCCACCACGGACCCCGGGAACTACCACCCCATTAGACTGACGAGCCTGGTCTGCAAGGCTATGGAACATATCATCATGGAACTTATAAACAATGACACTGGTAATCTCCAAACTCTGGACCCTACCCAGTTCGGGTTTGTAAAAGGCAGATCATGTCACGTAAACCTGATAGACTTCTTTGAAGTGGTCACAAAAGCCGTAGATGAGGGTAAGGTGGTTCACACAGCCTATCTAGATCTCGCCAAGGCTTTCAACACCATCCCCCACTCTGGAATTATAGACAAACTAAACTAGATATAAATCCCTATGTCACAAGATGGGTTGCCAACTGGCTCACTGACAGAACTCACACTGTGAAAATAGCAGACTCTAAATCCAACTTCAGACCAGTGACAAGTGGAATACCACAGGATTCAGTCCTAGGTCCCCTCCTGTTTGGTATCTACTTCTCTGAAGTACAGGCAAACACAGAAGGTCTTTGGCTAACAAAGTTCGCAGATGACTGCCAACTAGGACCCATAATCAAAACTCCTAACAATGTGGCCATCCTACAAAAGGGCCTCACTGAGACAGATGCCTGGTGTCAAAGCCATGGCCCAAGCTCAATGCCAAAAAGTGCACTGTCATCCCTTTTGGTAAAAACTCTGTACCTATGAACTACCACATAGGTGGTAGTCTACCTAACACCGAAAGTGTGATAAGAGACCGTGGGACACAGGTGGACTGTAGTCTCTCCTTTGATAATCACATCACCACAGTAGTCAGGAAATCCTTCTACATGGCACACCTCATCACAAAAGGTTTCTCATCCAGGAAAAAAGAGGTCATTGTTCCCCTCTACTCATCACTCATTAGCCCCATTATAGAGTACAATGCCCCTTTTGGTATGTACCACACAAGACATCTAGAACAACTGGATAGGCCACAGAAATACCTCACAAAGAGGATTACCGGCCTCAAACAGATGCCCTACGCAGACTATCTCAAAAAACTCCAGCTTTACTCTGTTGCATATCGCCTACTCAGAGGCGATCTCTGCCTAACATACAAAGCTATGTCAAACCAAGAGCATTTGGACGTGCTCCACATAAAGAAATCCCAATCCCTCTGAGCTACACGCTCTAGGGACATACACCTTATCACCACAATAAACAGAACATGCTAGAGGGATAGATTCCTGTCCCAGAGACTTTCCATACTCTGAAACAAATGACCTATCTATATCAAACAAAGTTCCTCATTAGCACTCTTCAAGAAAAATCTTGATGATTGGATGGGAGATAGGAAATTCACCCTGGGGATCACTTCTGTGGCTCTGCTTGACAGGGGCACAGGAAAATAATTTTCTTGGGTGGCAAAAGCCAGGGTACCGTTTGGCTAGGCATATATAGGCCCTAGGGCCAATAGCCTAGTACCTACCTATGAACCTATGTGCATATTGAACACAGACCTAAAAATGTCATAAAGCACATCTTGATGTGACAAAATATTACTAGTTTTTCATTATTTGATGGTAGCCAAGAGTGCTCATTTCAGCACCTGTAATGTACCTATAATTTCCTCCTTCTGTAATTCATACCAGGTTATATGTAACGATAGCATAGCTAGGTGTGACTCTAAATTCGTTTTATTAGTCCTGCTGCTCCTAATACAACTAGAAATGTCTACGTATCTTTCTTGCACGTTGCTCTCCTCACTGCTTGCACATCCTGTTATTTTATGACTAGCATCTGTCTGTACATAAGACACTTTAATCACTGGGTTTAGCAGTTTCAGTGATCAATGCTACTTTTGTCTTTTTTTTTCATGGACTACTATATCTAGTTTTCTGCAACAATTTTTTGAAATGTTGGTAATGGGAAATCCCGTGTGATATAAACTTCATCTTTCTTGATAATGCTTTGTGGTTCATGTTTCCAATACTTCTCAGCTACTTCTATGTTATAGAGTTTGCACAATCCCCTTATCTTAGCCACACTACTGCCTCTATGGAACTATAAAAAAAATGTCTTGCACAGGAATATGTATATTCTGCAGGACTTGCCACCAGAACAAGTGTTAACTGCAGAAACCCAGACTTTGCTGGTACGTTTAGAGTATCACACATATCACGCAAAGCTAGAATGCCATGGAGTATTTCTATACCTGGGTACATACATGTAAAGCTGTTATCTGTTAGCATGTCATAGTCTGAACAGTATGAGCATGTCTTTAAAGTACTGAGCAGTGTACCATGAAAAACAATGGGCAACAGGAAGTCAGTAACGCTTCATGCATGCTAGAACTGTGATGGGTTGTGAGACTGCAGCAATGATATTGTGATGGCACACTTTCTGGCTACTGTTTATGGCTCTGGGCTTCAATGAGGCTTTATGAATGGCCTGCATCATTCCAGCATGTCATCCCCATACCTCCTTTGAACGATGATGAACAGGCATTGTGTCATTATTCCTACCTTCCCATGCGTAGCAGCATGTCTTCCCCATACCTCCTCTGATGAAGGATGAACAGGCATTGTGTCATTATTCCTACCTTCCCACATGTACCAGCATGTCTTCCCCATACTTCCTCTGATGAAGGATGAACAGGCATTGTGTCATTATTCCTACCTTCCCACACGTACCAGCATGTTTTCCCCATACCTGCTCTGATGAAGGATGAACAGGCATTGTGTCATTATTCCTACCTTCCCACGCGTACCAGCATGTCTTCTCCATACCTCCTCTGATGAAGGATGAACAGGCATTGAGTCATTATTCCTACCTTCCCATGCGTACCAGCATGTCTTCCCCATACCTCCTCTGATGAAGGATGAACAGGCATTGTGTCATTATTCCTACCTTCCCACGCATCCCAGCATGTCTTCCCCATACCTGCTCTGATGAAGGATGAACAGGCATTGTGTCATTATTCCTACCTTCCCACGCGTACCAGCATGTCTTCCCCATACCTCTTCTGATGAAGGATGAACAGGCATTGTGTCATTATTCCTACCTTCCCACGCGTACCAGCATGTCTTCTCCATACCTCCTCTGATGAAGGATGAACAGGCATTGAGTCATTATTCCTACCTTCCCATGCGTACCAGCATGTCTTCCCCATACCTCCTCTGATGAAGGATGAACAGGCATTGTGTCACTATTCCTACCTTCCCATGGGTAGCAGCATGTCTTCCCCATACCTCCTCTGATGAAAGATGAACAGGCATTGTGTCATTATTCCTACCTTCCCACGCGTACGAGCATGTCTTCCCTGTACCTCCTCTGATGAAGGATGAACAGGCATTGTGTCATTATTCCTACCTTCCCATGCGTACCAGCATGTTTTCCCCATACCTCCGCTGATGAAGGATGAACAGGCATTGTGTCATTATTCCTACCTTCCCATGTGTGCCAGCATGTCTTCCCCGTACCTCCTCTGATGAAGGATGAACAGGCATATCCTTATCATTCCTCCCTTTCCACAACAGATCTTCTTGTGTTTAGGACACTAAAATTAGCCTGCTTGGATCAGAGTAAATATGTTACACCTTTATATTAATAAAGATGGCTTCCTCTGCAAGATTTTTGGATTATGGCACATACTTTTGGACTCATCAGTGATTGACATACATCAGCACTCTATGGTATCAGTCTCCAGAATTGTAAAACACTACATCCTATTGAGGTCCATTAATTATATATGATGCCAAAGAGCAAAACATGGTAGCCAGTATGTCATACACGTGTGTAGCATTTTGAGATGCTCACATATATGGCAGAACATGTAGAAATAATGTAGCTGCCTGATACCAAGCTATATGTACTTATTTTATGTCATGTCATTTGTACTGTATCACTCTACTCCTGTGTTCACCATATACATCACTGTAGTGCTCTTGATGTGTTTGATGAAGTAGCAGGAATATACTGCCAGTATATTATGATGTTGCTTACATTTGTACAGCTTCATTTGGAAACCACATTATGCAGATTACAATGCTTGCACTGTAAAATCTGTTGTTGGAAACT
>NC_056737.1:745764636-745849636 GCF_019279795.1 Protopterus annectens | reverse complement strand
AGCTTCTGTGCCCCAAGCCTTTTTGTGTTGGAGGGAAGCCTTCTAGCTTATCAGTGGGACTGGTAAGCACTAGGTAGCCTGTCTATCATAAGAGTGGTTTCTGGCTTAGATATTGTAGTTTATTGACCATTTGGGCAGTTTTTCCATCTCTTTCAACTTTCTGGTTTAAAAGCCTGCATTTGTGCTTGCTTCCCACCTTCCCTGTAACTAGTTTAGTCCAGATACAGATTTGCTGTATCCAGGACTGTTTGTAAGCTTCTGTGTCCCCAAGCCTTTCTGTGTTGGAGGGAAGCCTTCTAGCTTATCAGTGGGAGTGGTAAGCACTAGGTAGCCTATCTACAACAAGATCCAGGTACAGATTCTTAGTTTTAGCACTTGAATTTGCTTATCCATGCTCAGCACTTGTTCAGAACTTGTTGTAAGCACTAAATAAACTACAAATTACAAAAGCACTCACCCTTCCTCATTACCTAGAGGAAAACAATTTTGGTACTTTCCTCACTTGCTTAGAGAAAAACAGCTCTTGCACTCACTTTCGTCACTTGTCTAGAGGAAAATATTTTTTTATTTAGGCATATCCAAGGGTCAGCTCCCTGTGTTCTCTCCTGTCTATCTGATGAATCTGGGCATCTTGGGGCAATATAGCAATTGCGTCATGTACACAGACAACCCTCTCCTCCTACCACCCAACACTACAACCTGTGAGAGATGCACTTATCTAGCCAAACTGGAGGTAAAGCTCTCTCCATCCAAGACTGAACTTGATAGTCAAGACGAGAAGGTAAATACTTGCACCATACCACACTCAGCACATAGTCCCACTAAACCTAAACCACCAAAATCCACACATAGAAACACAAAATCTGTCGTGGAGGCTCTCAATAATAATCTGCTCAAGCAACAGAGACCTCCAAAGCAGAAACACAAGCAACCTCCCACCACCAATACAACCCATTTGACACATAGCCCACAGACTCAGTGGGCCACTCAACCACAGCCCATAAGGCAAAACAACGTAGTCAACAAACTAGTCATAGGTGACTCTATAGTCAGGAACACAGATGTCCCACTCACCAGGGTAAACAAAGAGAAGGTCACTGTCAGCTGCCTGTTGGGTGCTAGGATCTGCCACATAACCCACGCACTCAGGTCACTCCACAACAAGTACAAATATGACTCTGTGATTGTCCATGTTGGTGTGAATGACCTGAGATGTACGTCCATGGACTGCATGAAAAGAGACATGGAAGAACTCTCCAATCTTGTAGCCCAGGCAGGTATGACCCTAGCCCTGAGTAGCATCCTGCCATCACCCAGAATGATACTGCAGTACAAGGACAATAGGATTGACTTCAACAATTGGATAAGCTTCTGGTGTCATTCTAAGGGGATCCAGTATCTGTCTGCCTGGGACGACATGGTCAACAGACCATGATGCTTTGCCAGAGATGGTCTGCACCTATCACCCCTGGGATTCTGGATACTGGCAAAGGCTCTTGCCGCCCCTGTAGTGCCTTTTTTAGGCAAGGGTCAAATGACAAATTCACCACCATAACAGGAACTGGCAAGTAAAAACTGAGGGTAATGCTACTCAATGCCAGAAGTCTAAATCTCAAAATGCACTCACTCGAGGCACTCCTTAAAATGGAGAACATCGATGCAGTGGCTGAGACCTGGTTCAAGGCTCCAGAGAGCACCCCTGCATTACCAGGCTATAACTCATACCACACTTTTCAGCAATCTAACCTGGACCGGAACACCAAAGGCGGAGGTGTGTCCATATTCATTAAGGATATCCACACCTCCAGGCTAGCTGCTCAGCATAATGCAGCCGAGGTTATCCAAGTGCAACTAACTCTGGGCAAAACTGCAATCCAAATTATAGCTTGCTACAGATCCCCCACCATGCCCCAGGATTCCCACTCCTCTTTTCTTGATATACTGGAAAATATTAGGGTTCAAGCAAAACCCCTAATATTGGGCGATTTCAACTACCCCACCATTAACTGGGAAAACTACTCATGTACCAATTCCTTCACTCAGCGCTTTCTGGAATTCATAAATTCCAATGCCCTGGATCAACTTATCCACACCCCCACCAGGGGCAACAATATCCTAGACCTAGTCATTACCAACATGAGTGACTGGTGTTCCACACCTGAAGTCAACACCTCGTTGGTCTGATCTGACCATAAGGTAATCACCCTAGATATCCACAACCTGCCCCCACCCCCCATTAAGGAAACCACGGTAAAAAATTTCTCCAAAGCCAACTTCATGCTTCTTAAGACAGAAGTGGTGAACTTCACGACACCCATGCAGATGGACAACACAGTTATGACTGTTGAAACCTACACAAATGCACTCTATAAGCACTTACATGAGTGCATGGATCGTGCTATCCCAAATAGAACCAAGACGTTATCCTCCAAAAAAAGGAAGCCAATCTGGTGGTCCCCTGCCATAAACAAACTCTACAACAGAAGGAAGAAATTGTTGCAAAAGAGAGTAAAATCCCATGAGTGGAGGAGCTCCTTGGTCAGCCTCAGCAAGAAGCTGAGATCCCTTATAAGATCCTCCAAAGCTAGCTATGAAAACAAGATTGCCACTGATTCTAAGGACAACCACAGAACATTCTATACCTATGTCAAGAAACTCAATGGCAACACCCTGATCTGCTCTGAGTTACAGCACAATGGAACAAAAATTACAGAACCAACTAATATTGCCAACATCCTGGCAGATAGGTTCAGTGCTAACTTTACCCCCCTCTCACCCCCTAAAGGGCCCATATCTATACAGGAAGAATGCAGAGTCCCTGTAATCACAACTTCACAGGTAAAAGCAGCACTCTCTAAAGCCAAAAACACAGCATTCACGGGACCAGACAACATCCCAGAGTGCATTTTACATGAACTTCAGAACGAACTGGCTCCCCACCTAAGCACCATGTTCAATCATAGCCTCATGTCAGGCTTTGTGCCCACTGAATGGTGCACAGCATCAGTTATCCCACTCCACAAAGGGGGAGCCACCACTGATCCTGAGAACTATCGCTCTATTAGCCAGACGAGCCTCATCTGCAAGGCCATGGAACGTATCATCATGGAATTCATAAACAAATACATTGGTAACCTCCAAACTCTGGACTCCACCTAGTTCAGGCTTGTGAAAGGCAGATCTTGCCTCCTGAACCTGGTCGACTTCTTTGAGTCAGTCACCAAACCTGTAGACGAGGGTAAGGTGGTTCACACAGCCTATCTTGACCTTGCCAAGGCGTTCAACACCATCCCCCATTCTGGAATTATAGCTAAACTCACTAAACTAGGTATAAATCCCTACATCACAAGATGGGTTGCTAAATGGCACACTGACAGAACCCACACTGTAAAAGTTGCAGACTCCAAATCTGATTTCAAACCAGTGACAAGTGGAGTACCACAGGGTTCAGTCCTGGGACCTCTCCTGTTTGGTATCTACTTCTCTGAAGTACAGGCTAACACAGAAGGCCTCTGGCTAACAAAGTTCACAGATGACTGCAAACTAGGAGCTATAGTCAAGTCCCAAAATGATGTGGACATCCTACAGAAGGGCCTCAATGAGACAGATACCTGGTGTCAGAGCCATGGCCTCAAGCTCAATGTCAAAAAGTGCATTGTTATCCCCTTTGGTAAAATCTCTGTACCCATGAACTACCACATAGGTGGCAGTCTTCTTAACACTGAATGTGTGATAAGAGACCTTGGGACCCAGGTGGACAGTAGTCTCTCCTTTGATAATCACATTGCCGCAGTAGTCAGGAAATCCTATATAGCACACCTCGTCACAAAAGGGTTCTCATCCAGAAAAAAACAAGGTCATTGTTCCCCTCTACTCGACACTCATTAGACCCATTATAGAGTACAATGCTCCTTTTGGAGTGTACCTCACAAGACATCTGCAGCAGCTGGAAAGGCCACAGAAGTACTTGACAAAGAGAATTACTGGCCTCAAACAGATGCCCTACACTGATCGTCTAAAAAAACTCCAGCTTTACTCTGTAGCATATTGCCTACTCCGAGGTGATCTCTGGCTAACATATAAAGCTATGTCAAACCCAGAGCTCTTGGACATGCTATACCTAAAGAAATCCCAATCCCTCCGAGCTACATGCTCTAGGGAACTAAACCTTGTCACCACTATAAATAGGACTTGCTGGAGGGATAGATTCCTGTCCCAGAGACTTCCTATACTCTGGAACAAGCTACCCATCTATGTCAAGTAAAGTTCCTCATTACCACTCTTCAAGAAATATCTTGATGATTGGATGGGAAATAGGAAATACACCCCGGGGATCACTTCTGTGGCTCTGCTCGACAGGGGCACAGGTAATTAACTTTCTTGAGTTGGCATAAGCCAGGGGACTTTGTTGGCCAGGCTTACTTAGGTCCTTGGACCGATAGCCTAGTATCTACCTATGAACCTATATGTGTGTGTGTGAGTACATTTATTTTAATCAAGTGTGGCGTATGTTGACATCTGTTTTGTTGACATCATTTGGTCAAGAAAACAGATGACTGACAGTTGTGTGAGATAAACAATACCCCCAGTTGGGGAATATGCACTTTCCCCTGGGATTTTGACCTCGTATTTAGAATAAATAATTTGCAGGTGGTTGGTGCGCTTATTTTTCAATTTGCATGGTCCAAGTTTAGTCCTTAGAGCATGTGTGGAGTTGTGTTGATATTTTGTCTGCATTAACATGTCAATATGTGTTGATGATGTTTAGTGGATGTGATCTAGCTCATTAGATTTGTCTATCTATCTCTAACTATCTATCTATCTATCTATCTATCTATCTATCTATCTATCTATCTATCTATCTATCTATCGATCTCTCTATCTATCTGTCTTCTGAATGTGTGTGTGTGTGTGTGGTGTGTGTGTGTGTGTGTGTGTGTGTGTGTGTGTGTGTGTGTGTGTGTGTGTGTGTGTGTGTGTGTGTGTGTATGTGTGTATGTATGTATATGGATCTAGTGGAAATAGTCAATGTGTCATTACGTTGACGTACTTAACATTGAGAATGTGACACTGAATCGCAAGACAGACACCTTCTGCACATGTTCCGAGATTATTCCTGAGAACATGCATTAAAACAGATGCCTCCTGCTAATTATATATACTAACTCCAAAAATGCACAATACCCAGGGAAGACCATAAAATTATTGTTCTTAAACAATTTGGAGCTTTTCTTCCTAGGCCTCTGCTGAAAATGGGCCCCTACCCAGTCGGACATGCCCAGTAGTCAAAAGTCAATAAATAAATAAATAAATAAATAAAAATAAATAAATAATATTTCCTCACTAAAAGCATCAGCAGGAGTTTCTCGCCCCCCTCTAATGATAAGTTGTTAACTAGGCCTTTCAGATGGAATACCGTATCATTGAAAATTAAGGCATGTGATACTGCTCTTCTAGAGTTGATTTGTTTAACCAGTATGTTTTGCAGTTGTATTTAAATCACTTCCTGGCACCATGACATTGTTTAGTGTGTGTGTGTGTGTGTGTGTGTGTGTGTGTGTGTGTGTGTGTGTGTGTGTGTGTAGTTATGGTAAAAACTGAGGAAAATATAATAAAGTAACAGTCGAAATAAAAGCAAACAATGCAACAATTTTCGCTTGTTTTGTAAAATCAGTTGTAACATTAAAACCAGAAACATAACTGGAAATGAAATTAATTGTAAAATAAAGGTGTTTTAGAACATAAGAAATGCACTTTTAGTATGTAAAGTATTTTCCTTCCTCTGATCTTCAGGATGGTCAGTAATCAATGGAAGTAATCTTAGGTATGATGTTTTTGATAAGTCAGGCATAGATACTCCTCCTTTCTCTCAAAATAACGTAATATCTTCCATTTATTTTAGAGAGATTAGACTAAAATCAGTAGGTAAGTAAATTATTCAAAAATTGAATAAATGTTCAGGATCAAAGCTTTCAGTTCTGCACCCTACATTTCTTAAAATGGCAAGTTCATTCATCGCTATAGCTTTAGTTAATATATTTATTCTATCTCTCACATTGGGCATTGCATACCTCTCAACTGTACAGATTATTTCTAGAATGTCCAGATTTTTGGCTCATATTTTTGGTTTGTTTTTCATAAAACTGTGGTTTTCTGACAAATTAGTGGCAAATCATTAAAGACTAAAGTTAATAAATAGTGACAGGCATTTGAGCTTCAGACTTCTTACCCTTCAGAAAATTAATGCTAATGCATTACTCTCAAGACTTTGCTCAGTCACCAAAGTCTTCAAGAAAGTAATTTTCAAACAAATAATAGAACATGTACAACATATGTCTTATTTTGTAGGTGCACAACACTGTGGGTGGCACAGTAGTGCAGCAGTTAGTGTTGTTGCCTCAAGGCAAGAGGTTCCCCGGTTCAATGCTGGAGTGGCTTCCGTGCAGAGTCTGCATGTCCTCCCTATGTTTGTGTCAGTTTTCTCCCACATTCCAAATACATGTATCTAGAGTGTTTCTCCCCAAGCCTCTGCTGAAAATGGGCTCTGTCTTGGTAAACAAATGTTAAATAAATATGTTTTAGGGCAGAATTCAATAGCATGTATGCCTTTTAATGGGTCACTGATATAATCTGCAATAATATGATGCCAGCTTACTTAATGTTTGCTTTCTCCCTTCTACTAAGAGGACTAGATCAGTTTTGACCCAGGTATCTTCAGCTGATTTTATAATTACTGTAGTAGTATAACCTTCCAAATTATTTCAGATAGCTCCAACTATAATACCACACCAGGTATTTCCCAGTGTTCTGTTCTTGAAACCATCCTTTATATTTTTTCATTTTGTGTTCCCTTTGTAACTTCAGCAGAGATTTATCCCATTGTAAATGCTCAATGTATGCTGATGATATCCTATTGTTATGTCATCCACAAACTTTAACAGTCTAAGCTACAGGCAGACTTCTACACTAGTTTTGGACTTTGATAGTTCATAAACAGCTGCTATTATGGGGTTTGAAACGTCACAAAAGTTACAATATAATATGCATTTTATCCACAAAGATAAAAAAAAAAAATACAATCAAACAAATTAATGAACAAAAATATCTCGGTAGCCACCATTCCATGTCAAGCTACATACCGAATTAAAAAAAAAACAGAAAAATCACTAAAGCCAACAAATAATATTTCTAATCCTCTCTACTTGGAATCCAGAAAATCAATATCTAGAAACATCATCTTACTGAATCTCTAGTATGCCTTCCCAAGTTTTGTTTTATTTTATTCACAAAACAGCTCTGCTTCAAACTACAATAAAAACAATAATATTTAAAAATTTATATAGCTTGGAGATAATAGGATCCACCACTACTTAAAACCATCTGGTGTTACCAATAATCATATACAAAAACACCCTATTAGTTTATAAACATTTCTGTACAAGTTAGTCATGCAACATGCTGTGTTCTGCCTGTTGGAATAATTTACCTGATGAAGTTAGACAGCAGTAAATACTTGCAGCATTCCAAACCTACCTCACAGATCACCTATTTAATGAATACTTGTATAAACAGTTCCAGGATACAGAACAGAATTGTATGTGCTCATTATGACTGTATGCTATGGCCTTAAGCTCTATGCCAAAAAGTGCATTGTCATCCCTTTTGGTAAAAACTCTGTACCCATGAACTACCACATAGGCGATAGTCTACTTAACACCGAAAGTGTGATAAGAGACCTTGGGGCATAGGTGGACAGTAGTCTCTCCTTTGATAATCATAGTAAAGAAAAATACGAAACCAAACCAAATATACAACAAAAAGAGGAACCTTGTTTGCAGAAATCACGCCACCTAGTCACAGAAAATCCTTAACGCTTTTATTAGAACAAACCAACAGAGCGTTTTCGCCACGTAACACCGTGGCTTCTTCAGAGATTCACAATTCTAAAAATCAAACACTCCATTTAAAACAATTAAACCAGGAAGTGACATCTTCCTGTTTCCTGCAAACGACAGCTGTATTTAAAAATACAAAAATATTAAAATGTCATGTCCAGACATCAATGAAATGAAATAAAATAAAATACAATATAATATGTCGAAAGCGGATAAGGACTCCACCACTTTACAAATGTATATACAAAAATATAAAACAAATATTTACAAAGAATGTGAAATGTAAATATGTATGTATATACAAAAGTGCAGACGTCATGCAAGTATTTTATGTACATTATCAAAGCACCAATAAAGGGAGAGGAACCACCCTGCTTCAAAAAGTACATACATCTGTAAAATTACTACACAAAAGTGTAGATTCCTAAAAAATCAGAACCAATGAAATATATACTTAACTGTAGGGTCGAATAGAATATAAGACCCTTAAATTGGGTAAGTCAGCCTAATTGGTCCCTCTGGTCCATAATACGTGTCTTGTCCAAAACACAGCTTTGTATTTACATTAAGTAACAGTACTAGTTACCTACCCATAATCAGAACAAGATAAACAATGGCTTAATCAAAAAGCCTAAAAATTACCTAAAGTAACTTTTCAATTTAAGTACAGGGGCAATGTTGCAGTTGCTATTTAGCCCAGGATAGCTAAAAGCGTCTAAACGCAACTGCCATTCCAGCTCACAGTTTTCCAAAATTAAAGATAATGCTTTGATAATGTACATAAAATACTTGCATGACGTCTGCACTTTTGTATATACATACATATTTACATTTCACATTCTTTGTAAATATTTGTTTTATATTTTTGTATATACATTTGTAAAGTGGTGGAGTCCTTATCCGCTTTCGACATATTATATTGTATTTTATTTTATTTCATTTCATTGATGTCTGGACATGACATTTTAATATTTTTGTATTTTTAAATACAGCTGTCGTTTGCAGGAAACAGGAAGATGTCACTTCCTGGTTTAATTGTTTTAAATGGAGTGTTTGATTTTTAGAATTGTGAATCTCTGAAGAAGCCACGGTGTTCCGTGGCGAAAACGCTCTGTTGGTTTGTTCTAATAAAAGCGTTAAGGATTTTCTCTGACTAGGTGGCGTGATTTCTGCAAACAAGGTTCCTCTTTTTGTTGTCCTTTGATAATCATATCGCCACAGTAGTCAGGAAATCCTTCTATGTGGCACACCTCATCATAAAAGGTTTCTCATTCAGGAAAAAAGAGGTCATTGTTCCCCTCTACTCGTCACTCTTTAGACCCATTATAGAGTACAATGCCCCTTTTTGGTATGTACCTCACAAGACATCTACAACAACTGGAAAGGCTGCAGAAATACCTCACAAAGAAGATTACTGGCCTTAAACAGATGTCCTATGCAGACCATCTCAAAAAAACTCCAGCTTTACTTTGTCGCATATCGCCTACTCAGAGGCGATCTCTGCCTTACATACAAAGCTATGTCAAACCCAGAGCTGTTGGACATGCTCCACTTAAAGAAATCCCAATCCCTCCAAGCTATACACTCTAGGGACATAAACCTGGTCATCACAATAAATAGAACATGCTGGAGGGATAGATTCCTGTCCGAGAGACTTCCCATACTCTGGAACAAACTAGCTATCTATATCAAACAAAGCTCCTCATTAGCACTCTTCAAGAAAAATCTTGATGATTGGATGGGAAATTCACCCCGAGGATCACTTCTGTGGCTCTGCTCGACAGGGTTACAGGTAAATAAAATTCTTGGGTGGCGAAAGCCAGGGTACCTTTTTGGCTAGGCTTATATAGGCCCTAGGGTCAATAGCCCAGTACCTACCTATGAACTTATGAACCTATGAACTGAACCTGGAAATTTAGTTTGTTGTATGAAGCTATCAAGCAACCTCTTACATGATGTATTACTTTTAGATTACTTAATGTTGTCAGTCATATCTGTGAATGTCTTTTGTACATGTCAGTAGGTGAAGTACTTTCTTTGTTCTTTTTAACTTTATTGTTATGGCTTTGTACTAACGTGTTTTTTTTTTCAGAAATCCTGGCTCAAAATGGAGCTGGGGTTATGTCTGAAAAAGGCCTGTGGGGCAGTTGACCTCTCTGGTTAATAAAAAGCAAATATATAAATGTGATGCTATACTGATACATTTATTTTTGGGTTGCAGGCTGTATCTCCCATAATGTTAAATTACTAAATGAATGTGTCAAAAAGTTGGCAAAACTACACCAGGGAAATTAAACCATGCAGCAAAACTGACTTTCAAACATTACAGAAAGAACATCTATATTTAATTTTACAAAAAGATGATTATTACTATATGAATAAACAGAAACAGAAACTGACATACCATACAGTTAAATGAAAATTAAATTGTAAGTAAATAATTATATTATTTTTGTAGCATGATATGGTAATGTACAGAAATTACAGGTGTTTGAAAAGGGTGAACTTGAGTCTTTAACAACTAAAATGCCTACTTTATCAGATACAGCACTCAGAAAAAGCTAAAATGATGATGCTGTGTTTAGAATTTCTTGACTTACACTGCATTGCTAATACAATACTGATCCACAGCTGAACTCCTTGAAAGGGCTAGAAATGCTAACTATTTTATCACCCTTGACATGGTTTATGGGTGCTAGCAGATAACTTCAGAACAAGTGTAGCATCTTAATGGCATTTTTAATGCATTGTGAAGGTCACTTTGATCATCACCCATAGAAATGTTAATTTCTATCTGTAAAACTGCTTTTTTTCTCTTTCTAAGCTGTGAAAGGACTGATTAAACCTGTTCTGTTACAATTCAAGCCATAATTAAAGTTTCACTTCCTAGCCCCTAAAATACGTTCCTTTTAAGGACTGCTGTGTGGTACTGATGCTTCTCCTAACATTCTAGTTATGTCATTACAAAATGATTCCGTTCTGTATGGAATTGGATTCAGAATGAAGTGACAATATATTAAAAAGGCATTAATGTTTTTGGCATTTCTAAACTTATTGTTAAACTACAATCTTTCTATATCACAGACCTTTTCTTTAGCATCTTTACCATACACTGCACAACAAAAATACTTAGGAATTATACTATATAAAACTCTTTCTCTTTCCGACCATATACTGAATTGATCACAATGCATCCTGTAAAGGTTCTCATCACCTCGCAGTTGAAGAAATATGTGAAATAATTAATGTACTAATTAGAGCATTAATTAAATATCCCCTTTTGGTTCAAAACCCAATTTTATCACAAACAGCTAAAAACAAAATACTAAGTAGAAATTTTCATTCATCTGACTACTAATAAACACCATGATTGTCTTACACTTTATAGACCAAAATAATTATCATTTACAGCACATAACATTCATACTAATGAATAATAGCTATTACCCTTCAGTTTGTTTACAAACTAAAACATTGGGACCGCACATGCTCCTTCTGGACCCATGAAACCCTAAAGCTCCATAGACCACAATAATTACTAGCATGTATAACTAATGTCCTACCTGACAACTCTGGCTGAAGTAAAATTTGTACTAAATTTATCACTATTCCACAGATACCCCTTTCACATCCATGCCCTTTACTTATTATGGAATTAGTCCTGTCACCACTGTCAAAAACTAAGAACATCTAATCCATGGGACCGGATAACATACCAAATTGATGATTTACATGAAATGTCATCAACATCTAAGGCCTGTGTAGCATGGTGGGTTAATGCGGTGTTCTGTAGTTGAGATGGGCCTGGGTTCGACAATTAGCACAGGTATTTCTTTGCTGGGCATGTGGCATATGCCTGTAATCCTGGGAAGCTGAGGTTGTTGGATCAAATCAAATTGTGCGTGGGAGACCATACTTCCTGGGAAAAGGAGTATCCCACAAAGGAAATGCCAGATTGCTTGATACTTAATATCTTTAATCTAAGCCTCTCCACTGGTTACATTCCTGAAGCTTGGAAAACAGCCATTGTAATGGCGTTGGACAAGAGCAGCCCAACAACAGACATTGGTAACTATAGACCTATTAGTCATAAATGCTTCATATTTAAAGCTATGAAACATATTATCTTAGATGGACATTGAAAATATGTTAACCCCGGACCCTTATCAATTTGACTTTGTCAAAGAAATGTCCTGTTTCTTTAATTTCATTAATTTATTTGAAAAAGTCGACAAAACAGTGGATAGTGGTTGTGCAGTACATACAGCATATCTGAACCTCACCAAGGCCCTTGACACCCTTCTCCATGCGGGCATTATTGTCACTCATGTAAATCAGCATATAAAGCCTTATGTTGTGCAGTGGATAGCTAACTGGTTGTCTGACAGAACCCATGTGAAAGCAAAAATGTTACTGGTAGTATACCATAGAGCACAGTGTTGCACCTTCTCCTATCTGACCTCTATTTCTCAGAACTTCAGGCAACACTCCTGGCCTATGGTTATATCTAGGTTTACAGATGTCTATAAAATGAGAGTTGTTATTTGATCTTCTACTGACTTAGAATTACTCCAACATAGGTTAGACCATGTTAATAACTGGTGCAAGGACAAAGGTTTCAAATTAATTGTGAAAAAATGTACTTTGTTAATTTTGCTAAACATATTTTCCCTCATCATATATATGTCACACCCTTCAAACAGACTGTTGTAAGAGATCTATGAGTTGTTGTTAATGGTCCCTTATCTTTTGACCATAATGCCATTGTAGTAGGTAGGAAAGCATTCTATCTGGCTCATCTAGTTTCCAAAGGAATCTTCTCTATTTATGTATTTACTGTTTACCAGAAAAGTCCACTTGGCCAGGCTAGCCCATTTTCAGTGGAGGCCTGGGGGGGGGGGGGGAGCTCCAGAGAATTTACACAGAATACAAAACAAGAGCAAAACTAACAAACTAAGCAAGTTTGAACAAAAGATAAAACATTTTTTACAAAGACATATTTTAGGATAAAGAGATTAAAATTACAGAAGATACAAAAAGTTGCTTGCAAAACAAAACGACTTTCATATTATATATTACGATTAAATAAAGAAATCTAATAAGTCTACATAGAAAAACTGGAGGATTGAGTTTAGGTAATGGCTGAGAAGTGAAATGAGCAGTTACAGATCCAGATGGAAGAGAAGTGACTATGCAGTGCGTGTTTGAAGCTAAAAAGTATTGGTTGAAGTTGTAAAGATGCTGGAAGGTTATTCCAAACTTTGGAGCTTGTCCAGGAGTACAAGAATTGACCTACAGGTAGTTTGGGTTTGTGTACTTGGAGAAGGTATTAGTTTTCAGAGTGTAGAGGAAAAGATAGGGTATAAAGGATAAGGAGGGAGCTGAGTGCTGGACAGTCATGAGGTTTATATATAAGTTTATGAGAGACTGAGAGCTGGTGGAGGAGAAGGTAGTGGGGGAGTTTGAGCCATTGTAGTTGCTTGACAGAAACACAATGGTGAGTGGAGTGGTCACTATTAGTAGGAAATTTAGCAATCTTATTATAGCATGTTTCTAATTTTGTCATTAAGGAGGACTGCAGATTAGTTAATGGGAGAGCACCATAAGTAAGTGAGGGTAGAAGGTATGAAAGTGCTAGTGCTTGTTTAGAAGGAAGGGAGAGGAATTTGCTATGTCTATATAGTAGCCCCAGTTTCTTACAGGTTTTTCTTATGTTATTTTGAATGTGATGATCGAATATGAGATTTTCATCTATGATTACACCTAATAGTTTAGTGTGGGTAACTAACTCAATTTTAGTAGAGTTAAGTGAGATAAGTTCAAAGTCAACTAAGTTAATGGTTGAATTTCTCTTAGGAGTGAAGATCATAAGTTTTTTTTTTTTTGGGATTAAGATAGAGGTGATTATTATGAAGCCAGGTTTCTACTGTGGTGAAAGCAGCTTGGGTTATTTGTTTTGGGGTATTTGAGTTCTGGGCAGAGCAGACTATTGTGGAATCATCTGCATACTGGACTAGAGAGGCTTGCTGAATAGTCTGGTGGAGATTAATTTCCCTTTGCTCATATCTCATCTGACCCATTATTAAATATAATGCCTCTTTAGGCATATATTTGTCTGAGTATATCATTAAATTTGTAAGAGATTAGAGCTTCTACATTCAAAATGTAAGTGGCCTCAAAAATGTAAGTTAGCAAGACACACTGGCCACCTTCTCTATCTAATTCAGTTTCTTATCGATTCCTTCATGGGGATCTGTGTGTAGCCTTTTGAGCCATGAAAAGTCTGATCTTCTTTGATCTATTCCTTCACAGAACAAATGACTCCTCAACAGGCAAGTTAAAGGAAATAAACTTAATTGAAAAATAAATAAAAATTATGATGGATTCATATCCCAATGTACCTTCCACCTTTTGAACAAACTTCTACTACAGGTCAGTAGGAGAAGCACCCTTGCTGTCTTCAAAGTAAATCTGGAGAACTGGATGGGCAACTTCAAATTCATGGCCACTCTATTTTGCCTTGCCTTCCTTGAGGCTGGAGGGACATTTTGAATATGGGTTATTGGCAAGGCTTGTACTGATCTACAGACTGATTCACTGGTACTTACCTATAAACCTAAGTGTAGAACCCTCCTTCCCCCATCCACAGCTGCCCTAGAGTGTCAGTATAGAAGCATGAATCCAAGCAGCTGATATAAAGACAGAACCCACTGTCAAGCCTACTGATCTTCATGACATCAAAGGCAAGTGTTCAAACTACTAAGATACTGATATTGCCATCAGCATGTCTGTTTACCAGGTACCAGTCTTTTTGGTCATCATCACAATCATCAACTCCCTTTTCCCATTTTCTACATAGGGTCAGTGGGCAGAGTCAACTGTTGCTATCACTCTCAATTAAATGCAATTCTGTTACCTTATTTAACACTTATACCTGACTGCCACAGGTCTTCTCTCACACAATCCATTCATATCTTTGCTGTACATCCTTGTTTCCTCTTGCCTTCTTCCCATCTATCCCAAATCTTCTTCACCAGATTGTTTTCTGTTTTTCTGCATATGTGCCCAAACTACCATAATCATTCTCTTTGACCGTCTCTTCAATTGGCGCTACTTTGGCTTCTGCTCTGATGTCCTCCTTTTTTCATCTGTCTCATAGTGTGCAACCTACTACCCATCTCAGGCACTTAATCTCCTTCACCTATAGCTTCCTCAACTGCTCTGCCTTTACTGCCCGGGTTTCTGTACCATACAGTATTACTGGTTGCACCACTGTTTTGTACACCTTACTTTCCAGCTTCTTTGGCATTCTTCTGTCATACACTACTCTTTAACCTCCTCATTCAGACTTTCCTTCTCCTCAACCATCCCTCCCAAATACCTAAAGCTGTTAACCTGGCCCACTATTCAGCCTTCTATCTCAGTTCTCACCTTCTTCTAATTTCTCCATTTGCTGCATTTACAACTGTTTTATCTGTACTAATGTTTCATCCTATGTGCCTTCAGTTTTTGCATTCCATTCCCCTAGCCTTTGATGAATTTCTTGTTCAGAGTCTGCCTGTAATGCCACATGATCTGCATACAGCATCTTTATTTATGTGTTCCCTTTAACCTATTTGCTGATGTAGTCCATCAACAATAGGAACAGCAGTGGGCTCAGAACTGAATCCTGATGCACACCCACTCACACTGGGAACCCCCCGAACCACCAAAAGACTGCCCAAATCAACTTTATTGGAACCTTGTCATATGCTTTCTCCAGTCTAGGAATGTCCAGTTGGATTATTTCCTCATCTGTAGCTTCTTCTCAGCTATCTATCTCACTGCAAACATTGGGTTGGTTGTTGTGCTTCCTGCTCTGAATGCAAACTGCTCATCTCCCATCTTACTTTCAACTACTTTGACTATTCTGTTACCCTTTCCAGAACTTTCATGCATTGTGACAGGTGTTTCATATCTCTGTACTTCCCACAGTTGTGGGTATCCCTTTTGTTCTTGTACACTGGCACTACTATGCATATCTACCAGTCATGTGGGATATGCCTTTCTCTCCATACTGCTATGAGTACCCTCAGGAGCCATTTCTCCCTTATCGTACCCAACACATTGATCATATCCACTGTGATTTTATCTCTGCCTGCTAAGTTCCCTGACTTCATTTTCCTTAGTGCTGTTCTTACTTTTTCTAGGGCAAGCTCTTCCTCTTCTTTCATCATAGGCTGTGTTTGAGACAGCACAGCATTTGTGGGGTTTTCTTCATTCAGAAGCTGCTGAGAGTAGTTCTTCTGTTTGCCTTTGATGTCCTGAGGGCTGGTGTGCAGTTTGTTGCTGTCATTCCTTATGAAGGGTGTATGACCATCTCTTCTTTGTCTTTCTGTCTTTGCATTGCAACCTAATAAAATTTTTCTATGCCATCTACCAAGTTACTTTCCAGAAGGTGGTAGAATGCCTCTGATGCCTTGTTTTTTTTCTATTGCAGCTCCACTCTTAGCCTGTTCTTTAGCCAACCAGTAGTCCTGTTAAGTCTGGTCTGTCTTTTCTGTCTCACACTTCTTCCTGCACTCCTTTTTTTTTTTTGATGACTTCCTGGACTTCTGCATTCTACCACATAAGGCTTTCCTTATGTACCTTAATTCCATAACTGTCTCAGACACATATCTGTCATATAGTCCTCACACATGCTGTTTTAAGGTGCTGCTATTCTTCTTCCGTTCCACCCATTTCCTCTTCTTCCTGATGTACTAGAGTCCTGAGGAATTCCTTGAACTCTTGTGTTTTCTCTCCAGTCAACTTCCACGTCTTCAGCCTAATCTCTGTTGACCTTAGAGTCTTCTCTGAAGGCTACTACTTGTACCTAATTGTGGCAGCCAGTGATTTATACTGTGGGGTGACTGCTTCACTGTGGATGACTTTGCAATTGCCGATTCTACTCCAGTGCTCTTTGTTTACTATGAGGAAATCTACCTGAGATGCATGTTGGTCTCTTTTGTATGTGATCTTGTGATTGTTTCTTTTGCTGAACCACATGTTGGCCATGATAAAACCATTTTCCAGACAGAAGACTAGAATGGCCTTACCTTTTTTCTTGTTGCCCCCCACATGGATGAAGTCCTCAAATATCCTGTTATTTTGGTCCCAATATGTGCATTTAGGTCACCCATTATCAATACCAGTTTCTGTTTTCCTGCTTTATCTAATAGGCCCTGTAACTGCTGCCTGAATGCAGTCTTTTCCTCACAATCACAACCAACCCTACTGTGGGACATAGGCTGACTGCCATGAATCTGTCACTAACTCTAATGACATCCTTCACTGTCCTCAGAAGCCTCTTCGTCACCACAATTCACAATTGCTGCACTACCCATCTGTCTTGTTTCCTGGATACAGAGGATGTCCAACCTCCTCCTCACCATCATGTCATCCACTTCCAAGCTGCGTCCTTTCAGTGAACCTGTATGGAGTGTAGTAATCCTTAGTTCATGTTTGGCAGGATGATTTGTTTACATCCTGCTTTAGCTCAACACAGCCCAGGTTAACCAAGCATTAGATTATTGGTGGGCACACACACTGGTCAATAGGGGCACATATGTCCCACTGCTAGCATTGATCTTAGGTCAAAGTAGCCTTCAACTCTCTTACACATGCCCATTTGGTGACGTTAATCAACACAACCAAATTCCTTAGAGCCAATTTTTAACTGTTAAGTGCCTAGCCCTGACACAGTGTGCAATCAGTGATCCATGATATCCTATCTTGAGGTTACTGTGCACTACAGGTGATGCCCAAAGTAATAGAGCAGCATTATGGATGAGTCTGAGGTGGAAACATTCAGCATGTTTTTGGCAGGTGGGAGGAACCTTGTTTCTTGTTTATTGGAGGTGGAAACTTTAGCCAACTGGTCTCATTAATCTTTTTGTTAATAACATTTAAAAAGTATACTTTGTTAATTCTATTGTAATGGAAAATGCTATCCACACTTGTGTCTAGAAAATATCAGTGTAGTCATAACCCCCAGAGATTTATGGACTGTCTGCTTAAATCTATCAACCATCTATATAAACAAATCCCTCTTCAAACAATTCAGAGCATCAGGCAACCAAAAGTTTCTGGTAGCAATACGAAACCCTTAACCTACCAGTAAAATGTGTGCAAATCGATGGTTCCTGACCTGCATACAGAAGTCTGCCTATTCTGATGGTGACCCATGATCCAAAAGAACCAACTGAAATGGGGGTAGTAAAGTTTCAATGAGCAGCCCATCTTTTGTGGAGAAAGACAAGGGAACTGATGCTAGTATTACACCTGCATGATAGCAACTGATGTGTACATATACAAAGTGGCACAGCAGCTACTTAATACAGTGCAAGTAGAAATTATCACACTGCAGGTACTGAAGGCAGTTCAATCTAATGCCATGGGAGAGGGAGGTATGGGGGTGTGGCAAATAAACATTTTCCACAGTGTGACATTTAGAGTGAACTACAGTGAATTCTCTTAGTGCTAGAGGAAAAATAAGCAGTAAGGTCCCAGAGCATCTTAAGTCATGAGAAGAGCAAAAAATGTAGCATCTGAAGCACAAGGTTGTGAGCTCAAATGTTTATGTATACCAGAGTAAAATCTGTGGCCAGGAGACCATGTTCCACACGTATGCCCACCATTAACACTTGGAACTGCAAATTCAGTTTAGATTGCAATCAAAATCATTCTACCCAATTTAATAATCTGCAGCTCTATGGAGTGCATTAGAAACTTGGAAACCAGGTATTATTTCCTTTATTACTTTAAGAATAGCAAACTATTTAAGCTTAGAAACATTAAGCTGCATACAAAGTGAGAGGTTTCCCAAATGATTCACCTCAACTACTCCCAGATCAACATCTCATTCAGTCATAATGATGACTACCTGAAGTCCTAAGTTTGATTCCATTAATTTCTACTTAGAACTGTGTAACTTTAAGCAGCCAAGTGAGAAACTGCTCTCAAGTCACACTTGAAAAGAAATATTTCTGTCAGTGAGTTTACGTGCTTAACCTATGATTAAGATACAATAAATAATAAAATCTCTCTTTTCAGATTAATGCTTAGTGGCAGCTTCCCTATCACAAAAATACACCACAGAGATACATATTTGTGTACTGACATCTCCTTTAGTCCAGGACCCACATGTCCTACAGCCTGTCAGAGGGATCCACCAGGGGTATATGTTTACTGTATTAAGTGTCAGCATTACCTGCACCGTCAAATATTAATTTTATTCAGACAGAGCAACCCTTCAGATGTTTTACTGAAAACGAATGGTGGTTTAATTCATGTGTAAGTATGACAACACTATAAAACCCTTGGTGTTTTATTTAAAATGCTGCTAATATTGTTGAAATGTAAAATATCCTTTGGATGTGCATTGGTCACACACATGCATAAAAAATACTTTAAGGTTGTTTGTTTTCATCTCATTTCACACAAGGGTTTGCATTCTTTAGTTGGTGCTTTAACACCATGGTGAATATAAATGACAGTAGAGGTTTAACAACAGCAACTAAACAGTTACAAAATCCTGCTAATATTTCCACACTGAACAGTATACTTTGAGACTTTGAGTCAGTTCATTTTTTTGATATCCTTTTTATCTTATTTAGGGTTGCTGGAGAGATGGAATCCATTCTGGTAATTCTGGACAGGATGCCAGTGCATCCCACAATACGCACACACTCACACACACTCACATCACGCACAGTGCACAGCAAATTCAGACAGGATGCTAGTCCATCCCACAACATACACACACACACACACACACACACACACACACACACACACACACACACACACACACACACACACACACATGCATACAGTGCATATATGTCTAGTGGCCATTTAAGGGAACACTAACTCACCCCCATTAGCATGCAAATGAACTATGGAAGGGAAGTAGAAACACAAGTGATAACCTATACTGAGACTGGGAAGACAGATTGCACACAACAAAAGAAATGCACAACAATCTATTGGAAACCTGAGAGTGCCTTACAGTTAACAAAATTAACTAGGTTCACACAGGCTGAACAGACAAACTACATTATTAGGCTATTGCCTTTCTGGTTGTATGTGGCCACTTCCAACCAGATAACAACAGTGCAATCAAATGTTAATCATATTACTGACATAATTACAATATAAGACGTTGACACAGACTTGTAGCCACACTTTGCTGTGACTGTACTTTGGAACGAACCTCAAGCTTTTACAGGAAAAGAGCAAATGCATCTTAGGCATCATAAATAACCACAATAAAAAGCCCATCATGTCCTTTTTGGTTTCTCTAATAACTTGGTTAACATTCCTTCTAAATTGCTACAATTTGACATCATACTCTGTGACCTATTGTAAAGTTGTTCTGAACTCCACTGAATCATGTTCCCTTACATTTACTTAAATGACCAGCTATGAGTTCAATAGCAATAGGTAACTAATGTCAATGTCCAGAAGGCCAACATTAATGGCAACTTTAAAATCGCAGCACAAGAGGGAAGCTGGTTTCACTAATGAGTAGCCTAAAGACCAGGCATGTACTAAACATACATAAAAAAGCAAGCAAACACACCCTTTATTTAAACTATAGAAGCCCAAAGGGGATAAAAGAAAACAAAGTACAATTAGCCAGAGCTGGCTTGCTAGGAGTTTATATATTTAAATTTGTTGTTTGGGCAAACAGACTGATCCAAAAAGATTTTTCGGCCATTATGCAGGCCAAAGACACAAACTTAAATGACAATAGCATTGTATACATGATAATAATCTTGGTACGTACAGTAATGTTTAACAGCTAAATGTAAGTTAAATAGAAAACAGCTGTACCTGTGTACTGTGTTTAGTCTGACGGAAGCTAAATGTAGATTTTCAGATCCCTTGTCCTACTTGCTCCAAATCTTCAACAACTTGTACCACCTTTGAAATATACAACTTAGCTTAAAGCTGAACACAGTTTGTAATGTGAAGCGGTCCACTTTCTCCAAAACCTAGGTCAATGTACTTGCTGTTGCATAGTAGTTATTTGATACATCAAAAATGCTGTTATGATGTGCTGTATATGCATACATATATGGTAAAAACTGATGATGCTATTTGTAGACAACATATGGTTGTAAAAAAACTGAAATAGCATATTATAATATGAATGACATGAAGAAATGCTGTTAAAATTATAGAAGTGCTCAGTGTTAGAGATGTTTGCCTCTCACAGAGATTTCAAGACCTGGAGTGAAAACTTTTGGGGGATTCTGAGCAGAAAAATCTATAGAAATGCCAGGAGAATTGCAGGAATACCTGTGGATCTACTCAGAGAATGCCATCAGCATAATTGTGGATCTGTCTGAGGACTGCAAGGAAGCTAGACCGAGGATGTGCCATCAAGCCTATGAATTGCAGTTACTCTTGCTTGTTCACAGACTTCGAATTTAACTAATAAACAAAGAAATGAGCTGTAAATAACTAGAACTGTGTTAAACAGAAGCATACTTGTTTTCTTTTGAGTTGAAAACTAGCTTTAGTTTGATTTTTAGGTTCATAGGTAGATACTAGGCTATCTGCCCTAGGGCATTTATAAGCCTAGCCAGAGTGTATTTGGCTTCCGCCTCCCTATTAGGTTAGCCTACTGTGCCTCTGTAAAGTAGGTCACAGAAGGTACCCTTTTAAGATTAGTTTACTGTGCCTTTGTCTAGCAGGGACACAGGAGAGACCCCAGGGGTGAATTTGCGATTTGCCATCCACGTGTCCAAATTTTGCTTGAAGAGGGTCAGCGAGGGGCTATGTCTAACATGAATTGGGATTCTATTCCAGAGTGAGGGGAGCCTCTGGGAAATGAATCTGTCTCTCCAGCATGTCCTATTTATTTTTGTGCTGAGGTTTAGGTCCCTGGAGCATGTAGCTCTAAGGGACTTGGATTTTTTGAGGTGGAGCATGTCCATTAATTCTGGGTTTGACATGGCTTTGTACGTCAGGCATAGATCGCCTCTGAGTAGGTGGTAAGCAACTGAGTAGAGCTGGAGTTTCTTTAGTTGAGCTGCATAGGACATCTGTTTGTAGCCCATGATCCTCTTGGTGAGGTACTTTTGGGGTCTCTCCAGTTGCTGCAGGTGTCGGGTAAGGTACATCCCAAAGGGGCATTGTATTCAATTATGGGCCTGATGAGTGACGAGTAGAGGGGCACAATGACCTCTCTTGATCTAGATGCGAACCCTTTCATGATAAGGTGGGCTATATAGAAGGTCTTCTAACCACTTTGGCAATGTGATTATCAAAGGAGAGGTTACTATCTACGTTTGTCCCCAAATCTCTAATTACTTCTTCCATACTTAATGGATTACCACCTATGGGGTAATTTGTGGGCACCTTGTTTTTCCCAAAGGGGATGACTATGCACTTTTTAGCATTTAGCTTGAGGCCGTGGCTCTGGCACCAAGCATCCATTTCTGTGAGACCCTTTTGGAGGATGCTTGTGTCAGCTGGAGATTTGATTATGGCCCCCAGTTTGCAGTCATCTGCGAACTTTGTCAGCCATAATCCCCCCGTGTTAGCCAGAACCTCAGAGAAGTATATACCGAACAAGAGAGGTCCCAGAACTGAGCCCTGTGGGATGCCACTTGTAACTGGTTTGGATTCGGACATGGCACCTGTGATTCTGACCATGTGGGTTGTATCTCTGAGCCAGTTTGCAACCCATCTTGTGATATAGGGGTTGATATTTAAGCTGGTAAGCTTATTTATGATGCCCGAGTGGGGTATTGTGTCGAAGGCTTTTGCGAAGTCCAGGTAGGCTGTGTGGACTACCTTGCCCTCATCTATGGCTTTGGTAACTGTTTCAAAGAAATCAACTAGGTTTAAGAGGCAAGATCTGCCCTTAACAAAGCCGAATTGGGTAGGGTCCAGTGTCTGGTGGCTCCCAATGTCTTTGTTTATGAGTTCCATGATAATACGCTCCATAGCTTTACAGACCAGACTAGTCAGGCTTATGGGGCGATAGTTTCCCGGGTCTGTTGTGGCACCACCTTTGTGGAGTGGGACCACTGTAGCTGTACGCCATTCTTTGGGTACATATCCTGTAGTAAGGCTAAGTTTGAACAGAGACTTAATGTGAGGGTTCAGTTCTTCTTGGAGCTCATGTAAGACACAGCCTGAGACACCGTCCAGTCCCATAGATGCTGTGTTTTTTGGTTTGGAGAGGGCAGCGTTCACCTGTGCATCTGTGATGTCAGGGAGGTTACAATTAGTTGGGATAGGCGTTTGCTCCTTTGGGGGGGAAGGGGGGGGAGTTTGCGCTGAATCTGTCTGCCAGGATGTTGGCTATGTCTGTAGGTTCGGTATATTTTGTACCGTTATGCAGCAATTCAGAGCATATCTGGGAGTTTCCGCCCATGTTTCTGACATAACTAAAGAAGGCCTTGTGATTATCTTTAGTGTCTAGGGCAATTTTTCTTTCGAAACTGGCCTTTGATGATTTTATGAGGGATCGAAGTTTCTTGCTAATACTGAGCAGAGATGCCTTCCCTTTTTGGGATTTTGCTCTGTCATGTAGTAGCTTCCTCCTTCTGTTGTATAGCTTATTTATGGCAGGGGTCCACCAGACCAGTCTCCTGTTTTTGGAGAAGTGAGTCTTGGTTTTATTTGGGATAGCATGATCCATGCATTCCTGCAGGTGCTCATAGAATGCATTTGTAAAGGATTCTGTGGATTGGGCTGTATTATCCTCTGGCCCAGGGGCTTTGAAGGATTCCACCTCAGTCTTGAGAAGTGCAAAGTTGGCTTTTGAGAAATTCTTTACAGTGATTTCCTTGGCTGGGGGTGGGGACGGGATATGGATGTCCAGGGAAATTTGTTTATGGTCTGATCTTACCAATGAGGGGTTTACCTCTGGTGTGGAACATAGAGTCCCCATGTTGGTGATGACCAGGTCCAATATGTTGTTCCTTCTTGTAGGAGTGGTGACCAGTTGTTCCATTGCATTAGAATTTATAAATTCAAGGAACTGTTGGGCGAGGGTGTTTGGGCTTGAGTAGTTTTCCCAGTCAATGTTTGAGTAGTTGAAGTCACCCAATAACATAGTGTTTGGAGAGACCTTCATATTCTCCAGTGTTCTCAGGAATGCCAAGTGGGGTTCTTGTAATAGGGAGGGTGTTCTGTAGCAAGCTACAAACTGAAAGGCAGTTTTGCCCACTGTTGCACATGGATGGTTTCCGATGCTTCGTGCAGTGCCACTAACCTGGAGGTGTAGGTATCTTTGATGAATATATATACTCCCCCTCCTTTTGTGCTTTGGTCTGAGTTTTGGGGCCTAAACGCATGATATGAGTTATAACCTGGTAGTGCTGGGGTGCTCTCAGGAGCCTTGAACCAGGTTTCTGTTACTGCACAGACATCGATTTTCTCCATACTGAGGAGAGTCTCGAGTGCGTGCATCTTGAGGTTTAGACTTCTAGTATTGAGTAGCATTACCTTTAGTTTTTTTATCTTTGGGTTATCTATGGAGGTGGGTTTATCCTTTGAGGCTTGCCTAAAAAAGGCACTATGGGGGTGGCAAGAGCCCTGGCCAGTATACGAAAGCCTAAGGGTGACAGGTGCAAGCCGTCCCTAGCGAAGCAATGTGGCTTGTTGAGCATGTCATCCCAGGCTGACAGACACTGGATCCCCTTTGAATGACACCAATACTTTAGCCAATTGTTGAAACTGATCATTTCGTCTTTATACTGTGGCATCATTCTTGGTGAGGGCAAGATGCTACTCAAGGTCAGGGACATACCAGCCTGGGCTACATGGTCAGAGAGCTCCTCTATGTCTCTTTTCATGTAGCCCAGGGAGGTACATCTCAGGTCATTCACACCAGCATGGACAATGACAGAGTCATACTTGTACTTGCTTTGGAGTGACCCGAGTGCTTGGGTTATGTGGCAGATTCTGGCACCCGACAGGCAGCTTACAGTGACCTTCTTTTTGTTCAGTCTGGTGAGTGGGACGTCAGTGTGCCGGACAATAGAGTCCCCTATAACAAGTGTATTTGATGTGTTGTTTGACCTTATGGGCTGTGACTGTGAGGCACACTGATTTTGTGAGGTATGTGATTTGTGGGTATTGAGGGGTGGCTGTTGCTTGGATATCTGCTTAGGAGGCCTTTGCTGTTTAGGCAGATTTTTATTTAGAGCCTCCGAGTATGTTTTTGTGTGTTTGTGTGTTGGGTATGCAGATGCAATAGGTCTGTGTGAGACTGGATTTGTGGTGTGGGTGGTTACCTTTTCCTCCTGACTGACTGTGCCAGTCTTGGGTTGAGAGAGCTCTGCCTCCAGTTTGGTTGTGTAACTGCATCTCTCACATGTATTAGAGTTTGTTGGAAGGAGGAGAGGGTTGTCTGGGTACATAAGTCAATTGTAACATTGCCTCAAAATTCCCAGATTCACCAGCTGGACTGGAGAGTAACCTTGAAACTGACCCTTGGACATACCAGATTAGTTTACAGAACTGTTTTTTTTACTGATCAGATTAGGGAAGGGAACTGATTTTTCACTTGATCAGGAAGGACCAATTGGGAGTCTAATACTTATGAGAAGTCAAGGAGGGTGTAGTGCTTTAGTTAGTTAGTGTTTCCTTATAAGAGCTGAGCAAGTGCAGGGCTTTAGAAAGAGAATAGAGTGATTACTTTGAGAGTTTGAACAGTTCTAAGGGAAAAACTGAAGAGCAGACTTTGTGGCGCCTGTGTAAATAAGCTGGACTTGTAAATAAGCTGGACTTGAACTAAGGAAGTGTATTAAACTTACTACAATGCATAATACCTAGTCTCAACAGGGTATGTGACACTTTATTGACTAGTGGTACACTGAAAGTCATAATACTGAATGCAAAATCTTGAAATGTCAAAATGGTGAACTCGAAATACCTACTAAAAGCATAAATGTACTACACATAGATATGTGTGTGTGTGTGTATATATATATATATATATATATATATATATATATATATATATACACATTGCAAGTCAACAAACTATAGCACTCCCCAATTAATGAACACACATGAAAGATAAAAGAACACTAACATGGATCCTGCAAGGAGAGAGGCAAGACCAGCTCTTGACACGTAGCAGAGTAGGAATTTTGATTTCAACAGTTCAGGATTTTGATAGTTCAGCATTATATTTTCAGTGTTATGACTTCCAACATATTGCTTTTCAATAAGGTGACATGGACCTCTCCCCAAGGGTAATCCGTAAACAGCTTGGATGACCAGGTTGTTGAGTAGCTCAGTGTTAGTTTGTGCACAAGTCGACTGTACCCCACATTAGTAAGACAGTAACTCACTGTTGTTTTCTGTCCAAAAATAAAGTTTTTCACAATAAGCATTCTATAGCTATGTCAAGAATCTCAATGGCAACACTCACGCCTGCTCTGAGTTACAGCACAATGGCACTAAATATACAGAACCAACTGATCTTGCCAACATCCTGGCAGATAGGTTCAGTGCTAACTTTACCCCCCTCTCACCCCGTAAAGGGCCCATCTCTATACCAGAAGAATGCAAAGTTCCTGTAATCACGGCTGCACAGGTAAAAAAGACAATCTCCAAAACCAAGAACAAAGCATACATGGGACTTGACAACAACCCAGGCTATGTTCTACATGAACTACAGAATGAAATAGCTCCCCACCTAAGCACCATGTTTAATCATAGCCTCACCTCAGGCTTTGTGCCCACTGAATGGCACACAGCAATGGTCATCCCACTCCACAAAGGAGGAGCCACCACGGACCCTGGGAACTACCGCCCCATTAGCCTGACAAGCCTGGTCTGCAAGGCTATGGATCATATCATGGAACTTATAAACAATGACATTGCTAATTTCCAAACTCTGGACCCCACCCAGTTCAGGTTTGTAAAAGGCAGATCATGTCTCCTAAACCTGACAGACTTCTTTGAAGCAGTCACCAAAGACGTAGATAAGGGTAAGGTGGTTCACACAGCCTATCTAGATCTCGCCAAGGCTTTTGACACCATCCCCCACTCTGGATTTATAGATAAACTCACTAAACTAGGTATAAATCCCTATGTCACAAGATGGGTTGCCAACTGGCTCACTGACAGAACCCACAATGTGAAAGTAGCAGACTCTAAATCCGACTTCAGACCAGTGACAAATGGAGTACCACAGGGTTCAGTCCTGGGTCCTCTCCTGTTTGGTATCTACTTCTCTGAAGTACAGGCTAACACAGAAGGTCTTTGGCTAACAAAGTTTGCAGATGACTGCAAACTAGGAGCCATAATCGAAACTCTTAACAATGTGGACATCCAACAAAGGGCCTCACTGAGACAGATGCCTGCAGCCAAAGCCATGGCCTCAAGCTCAATGCCAGAAAGTACATTGTCATCCCTTTTGGTAAAAACTCTGTACCCATGAATTACCACATAGTTGGTAGTCTACTCAACACCAAAAGTGTGATAAGAGACCTTGGGACACAGGTGGACAGTAGTCTCTCCTTTGATAATCACATCACCACAGTAATCAGGAAATCCTTCTACGTGGCACACCTCATCACAAAAGGTTTCTAATCCAGGAAAAAAGAGGTCATTGTTCCCCTCTACTCATCACTCATTAGACCCATTATAGAATACAGTGCCCCTTTTGGTATGTACCTCACAAAACATCTACAACAACTGGAAAGACCACAGAAATACCTCACAAAGAGGACTACCGGCCTCAAACAGATTCCCTATGCCGACCGTCTCAAAAAACTCCAGCTTTACTCCATTGCATATAGCCTACTCAGAGGCAATTTCTGCCTAACATACAGAGCTATGTCAAACCCAGAGCTGTTGGACATGCTTCACTTAAAGAAATCCCAATCCCTCCAAGGTGCATGCTCTAGGGACCTAAACCTTATCTCAACAATAAACAGAACATGCTAGAGAGATAGAATCCTGTCCCAGAGACTTCACATAATTTGGAACAAACTACCTATCTATATCAAGCAAAGCTCCTCATTAGCACTCTTCAAGAAAAATCTTGATGATTGGATGGGAGATAGGAAATTCACCCTGGGGATCACTTCTGTGGCTCTGCTCAACAGGAGCACAGGAAAATAATTTTCTTGGGTGGCGAAAGCTAAGCTACCTTTTTGGCTAGGCTTATATAGGCCCTAGGGCCAATAGCCTAGTACCTACCTATGAACCTATAATGTTGTTACTTGACTTCCTTTAGCTATTGTACATATCATTGCCATTAATAATGGTCACATGTCAAAACTGGTTAGTCTGTCTCTATAATGTGTGCCCGATTTGTTTAGCTGATTCCCACTTACTCTCAAAATATTTTAAGCTTGATCCTACCAAACAGTAGAGTAATAATAATAATAATAATAATAATAATAATAATATTGCAAGAACCATTTCAGAATATCAGTGTCACTGTACATTAGTATTATGATTATTTGTTGGGCAAATTGTTGAGTGTACGGCTATTTAGAAAACCTGTCTGAATAATTTAGTAGGCAGCACTCACAACAACTAAACGGGCACGTATCTGAACACATCTGTGATAGCTCTTTACCCCTGTCGTAACCATTGGTGTAGCCAATATGTTTTGAATTGTACAATTAAGTTCAGAACGTTGAGTCCTTTCTCCAAAGAACAGCTAAACTGTAAACATCACTCTGTTCATATCATATCAGTTTATGATTTAAGTCTGACAGGTCACTGATGTACATTGACATTGTTGAGCAGATGAGTTCTGCTTTGACTATGTTTGAGGTGACATCTTTTGAATGTGCATCAGCTAGACACTTGAAGGCTGTACATTACATCATATACATTATTATCTCAATAGGATTAGATGTAGCAGCTATATACATGTGGACATTATTATGTCTCAATGAACTTTATGAGGTGGAATGTTCTTTACATAAAAAAGAGCCAGGTAAACCCTGCTGTATTCCCCAAGAAGACATATCCCTTGACCCTTAAGCCCCCATTTAACACCTTTGTTTTACACACACACACACACTGTCTCACACACACACACACACACACACACACACACATATATATATATATATATATATATATATATATATATATATATATATATACATATAACACCCACAGTTCTTTATACCATCCAGACCTTTCTTGGGTGTGGCTTCATTAACTAAGCAATTTACCAGCTAATAATAGACAGTATTAGAAAGGGCAAGGAGTAATTAACAAAAATGACACTAAGATTATGAACTGCTAGATCTAAGGATTTAAACTTTGTCTGCAACTTAAATAGGGCATGTTGCAGGGAGATTTGCTTATGTCAGAGTATCCTATTTTCTGGAATACTCTTCCTATCCATGTAAAGCAGAACCCTTCCCTAACCCTTTTCAAATACTACCTGGACCAGTGTATAGGAAATTAAAAATTCACTCCTATTCTGACACCTACATCTCTGATGGACAGAGACAGCTATTAAATTATTCCCTAACTTACACCCATTAAAATAACCTCTAAGGCTTAGTAATTCAAGGGATACATTATGTTAAATGGCTTGACTTATAAAGATCTCAGTGGTTGTTAGCCTAGTATGCAAATATGAACCTATGAAAAGCTTGTCTTTAGTATGCCATCAGGATTGATGACAATTAGATCCAAATATGGAATATATATGTCTTCAAAAATCAGGATATGTTTTGTCCATATAATTCAGGAACACATGTAGCTGAAATGGAGTTTCTTGCCATACTAGGATATTGTCCAAAAGTCTTCTCCAAATGTGTAACATGCCTAAGCACACTCTGCCAGAGCTGCCATATATAAATTTTCATTCACACCATCCTATAACAAAATCTGCAGTAGCATGGGGTACAGCAGGAGTCAAATGAAATTCTTCAGTTTGCTGATACAGCTTCTCACACTCTTACGTGCTAGAAATACATTTTACTCAGCATATGTTCATTTTTGTTTAACAAAAGTATATTTTTTCCAATAGGGATTTTTTGATTTATTTTACTATGTTCTTACCAGTATGATAAATACTTCACATCAAGAGTGACAAGAGACTAATTAAATTCTATTAAACTAGTTTCCAAAATTCATATATTTTGTCATATATTTTGTATAAATCTCAAGTTGATTTACTACTAGCCAGAACTTTGTGTCTAAATAAATAGATGCAGGCTCTATTAGTCTATTTGTATTGATTTAATACTAGCCAGAACTTTGTGTCTAAATAAATAAATGAAGGTTCTGTTAGACTGTTTGTACATGTTATGGTCCTTTTGTGAATGATATGTGGTTTTGGCAGTAAATACATGGACAGTCAAAGGCCTTTCTCAAACACATCATTATCAGTATCATTTTGTTAACTGCTTATCTTGGTGAGAGTAGCAGTGGTAACATGCTGTGGAGAGTAGCTTAAACTTCCCTATCCTCGGAGATTCTCTCCTACTTGTCCTGTGTCCTCTGATATATGATCCATTCCATGTTCCCTAGGTGTACATTGGGGTCACTTCCCAGTATGATATGAAAAGTGCATGTTCCAAGGTATGTACCCAAAGGGTCATCCTCTCAAGGTGCCCAAACAGCTTCAACTGACTCCTCTTAACATGATGGAGCAGTGGCTGTACTCTAAGATCCTCACGGAGTGCTGAGCTCCTAAGATTATCACAGAGATTGAGCTCAGCTACCCTGCAAAGGAGCCTTACTCCTGCTGCCTGGATGTACAAAAATGTGAATTCTCTTCTGAAATCCATCTACAGTTTGCTTGTCCACTAACCTATAAAACTGTTTCTCACATACATGTTATCTTAAGAGATAAATCTTATTCAGTATCATGTATCATATTAGTATCACACTGGTCAGTTTGATATACCACTGCCGTGCCATTTTTTAAAAAGCATTTAAGAACAATGTTTATTCAGCTGATTTATTATATCAGTAATTATGCAACATATTCTATTTCTCCATGCTTTGTAAGGAAACTGTCTCAAAGGCATTCACCACAGTGTGAATCATAGGTACACAGGCATGAAAGTAAGTGATCTTCTTAACTGATTCTCATTTTGTATGTTTCATAGGTCTTCACAGCCAGCATAAAAAAGGGGAAAAAGTTTTTTTGCTTTATGGACCTGTAGTAATTCCACAAACGGAATTATAGCAATAAAATTGAAGGCTCTGCCTCCTGTACTCCCCTCCCCATTCAGCTCTAAATATACTAGCTCAAAAATCACACAACTTTGGGGCTAAGAGGAAACCTCTCTATCATCACACTTCTGTGATCTTGGTATTAACACAGACTTTTCTTTTGTATAAACAAGAGTTTAAACTTAAAATAGGCAAGCGATGTTTTTATTTCACCCACAGTGAAGGAAGCTATGAATTGCAACAATTTAAAATTCAGTTTTTAGTACAATTTTTTTATATCCAGGAATGTATTCACAAAGGTTGATGAAAAAGTGATATCCCATGAGACAGCACAATTTGAATTCTCTGGACAAACTCACAGAACTTTCTACAATCTCATTCTTTGCTTTTAGATTCACTCCTTGCTTAGTAATTTCTTTCTTGCCTCTCCTGTAGTATTTCCTTCCAACTCTCATAATTTCCCCCAAAATGAGAATTTTTACCTTAATTTGCTCTCAGTACAATGATTAATTCCAGAAGTTCAGAATATACCAATGACAATCAATAAGTGCCAGAACCATTAACACAGATTTGATAACCAGAAATCAGATTCTCAGAGGATCTCTGTTAATGTCAGCCCTGCCTTTTATTTATGTTGCACATTTATACACCTGTCTTTCTTCTCCTTCAAATCCATTTCAGTTTTTTTAATTTGTGTTGCCAAATTATTCACAAAATATTGGTATTCTCTAATGTTATTGACAAGTAGCAAAAATGCGTTCATGCTTCTCAAGCTCCTGATGCTAACAGTGCCTATCTACAATGGTATATCTTCATTATGCAATGCAATGCATTAAAAATGATCTAGGTTCCTGCTGAACATGTTTCCATTCAGGTGACGCTTCTGGATTTATATCAGCAAAGCCTTGGAATTTCAAAATGTGCAGATTTCTTGTAGCTTGCTTTCAAATTCATATGCAGTCTGCGTATGCAAAAATGTTCTTTAAACAGATTATTAAAAGCAGTATGAAATTGCTCAGTACTGCCTAAAATCAAGTGACAGCTGTATACATTGACATTTATTTTTATGTATTTGACATGTGCTTATTGGGAAAGTCTGAATGGGTAATATCCCTGTGACACCCCTGCACTGGCCCAGTAATCAAGTTGCCTCAATCCTCACCACTGGCAACAGTGACACAATGGGGGTACACAACGGGAGGATGACAAGTACTCATGCAGCAAAGTACAATTTCCCTTAAGAGCACTCTGAGACTATGAATACTCAGTTCTTAATCGAGGCTTAAAATTTGTTCCTACAGTAGTGCCTCATATTCATGATATTAAATGTGATGTATTCAGGTTTAGCAGAAATTTGCATTTTAAAGTATTTTTTTAGGAATACTTCTGTAGAGAATGAATATGTAGATAATATTGAAAATATGAGTGATTCTAATGACAGTTTTGTTACTTGTGAGTCAGACTCTTCTTTTAATGCCTATTGCAGGTTGGATACTAGTAATGTATATATCAAAAGTATGTTTATGTCTCTTTATTCTAATGAAGAAGTTATGCATTTTTCAAATATATTAAATTTTGCACTTCAGGATGATTTTATAAAATTTAAAAAGTCTAGAGGGTTTATTAAATATAACCTATCTATGATGGAATGGAAAGCTCTTAAAATGTTAAGCAAAATGGATAATGTTGTATTTAAACCTCAGACAAGGGAAATAAGTTAGTTATAATGCATTATACACAGTATCTTTCTATGTGCATGGAACATTTGAATGATAGTCAAACTTATGAATTTATAGATATGTCAATATATGTTCAAGCCTTGGAAAAATATCATGAATTATTATCTAGAGGCAATAGACTTGGATATTTTTCAGACTCAGATATTAAGAATAAATTCAATATAAGAGATAATAAAATGGCACATTTGTATTGCCTTCCGAAAGTGCATAAAGATTTGAATAAACCACCAGGAAGGCCTATAGTGGCTGGTTGTGATTACTTCACACATGCCATAGGTGTTTTTTTACATCATTATTTGAGTCCTGTAGTATTTAAACTTCCTTCTTATATTAGAGACGTATTTGATTTTATATACAAAATAAGTGATATAGAATGGAATAGTGATATGTATTTTTTTACAATAGATGTTAAGAGCTTATATGCTAGTATAAGTCATGCCTTTGGTTTAGAAGCAGTCCGATTCTTTCTAGGAATTTCCCCAGTTATAGAATATATTGTAGATCTTATCCATTTTTGTCTTACCAATAGTTTTTTTTTAGTTTAACAATACTCTGTTTAAACAGAAACAGGGTACAGCTATGGGGGCTCCTTTTGCCCCCATGTATGCTAATCTCAGCATGGGACTTTTTGAATTAGAGTACATTTATAAAAGTTCATTTTTTTGTCAGCATGTTATTAAACATTTTCGTTATAATGATGATTTGATTTTTATTGCACAGGGTGGTGATGACTTGGTTGAACAATTTGTTCAATCTTTACATTTTAATATATTTCATTTGCAATTTGATGGACTAATAGTAGGAAAATGTATTCCTTTTCTGGATGCAGAACTAAGTATAATAGATGGGATAACTTTGCATACTACTGTCCATAGAAAGTTTAATCAAGGTACGCACTTTGTACATAGGGATAGCTGTCATCCTACACATACTATAGAAGCATTACCCTATGGTGAGATGCTGAGGGTATCCAGATTATGTAACAACATTAGAGATCTACGAAAAGAATTACAAGTAACTGTGGATATGTTTGAAAATAGAAGTTATGATAGGAATTTAATAGAGAGAAGCTGGAAGAGGTTATGCTCTGGCTCTGTTGAAAATAATACACATTACAATTCACATATTTTGGCCTCACATAAAATAGCTTCAAAAGAATTTTCAGAATGTATTTATTTTGTTTCTACGTTTGGGTGTTTTAGTTTTGAAATTTCTCAAGTAGTTAAATATTTTTGGAACTATTTGAGTTCCTCGAAAAATGTTTCTTCTTGGCTAAATGCAAAATTAGGAATCTCTTATAGAAGGGGTAGAAATATACCTAATTTTATTGTTAAAGGAAAGTTTAGTCCCCCAGATGTTAGAATAAATTTAAATACACTTACACTAGGTACTTCTTGTTGCAAAAAATGTAAGGCTTGTAAATATGTAATAAATAGATTTGATTACATCAACAATATTCCATTTGATACATGGTGTACTTTTACGTGTAATACAGAAGGAGTTATATATGCACTTAAATGTCCATGTAATATGTGTTATATTGGAGAAACCAAAAGAGTTTATAAGGTCAGAATGTTAGAGCATATAAGAGATATAAATAACAAGAAACAAGAAAGTTCTATAGCTACTCATTTTGAATGTTTTCATAATAGTAATAGCGAAGGTTTACAGGGTACTGTGTTAGAGAAAATTAAAGTGTCAATATTTGATGAATGTTTTTTAAAAAAAGGTCTTTTGACTAAAGAATCTTTATATATTCTTAAATTTAATACTTTGTATCCATATGGTCTTAATGAAGAGCTTAATTGGAAATATTTGATTTAATTGTGTAATTAACTAATTGTATGATTGAACACACTATATGAGGCAAGTTTTTTTTCATGTCTTTTTACTCCTTGAAGGCCTGTGTGTAGAGCCGAGACGTTAGAGCTGCTTTTTAATAAAATATTGGTGGAATTACTGGCTGGTTGTTTTCATTTACAGTTTGGTTCATGGTTTTTAAGATTATTAAAAGCAGTATGAAATTGCTCAGTGCTGCCTAAAATCAAGTGACAGCTGTATACATTGACATTTATTTTTATGTATTTGACATGTGCTTATTGGGAAAGTCTGAATGGGTAATATTCCTGTGACACCCCTGCACTGGCCCAGTAATCAAGGAGCCTCAATCCTCACCACAGGCAACAGTGACACAATGGGGGTACACAATGGTAGGATGACAAGTACTCATACAGCAAAGTACAATTTCCCTTAAGAGCACTCTGAGATCACAGTCAGTCTGGGGGCTGGTTTCTCCCTCTTTCTCCAAGTCCCTAATAAGAGTCCCCACTGGCACAGCTATAGGGTTAAGATCTCAGCTGAGGGGACAAGCCAAGACATCCAGCACCCTCTCTGTCCAACCAGTGCTTTGTGTCCCTGCCCAAGTAACTGACATATACACACTTTGAGATTTGATATATACAAACACACAGACACTCCTAGGGAAGCCTGGCACAGGTTTACTAGCTATGCCCCCTTCTGATCATACTATAAGGTAGTTATCACTGCCACCAACCCCTCTTTATCAGCTACTATAAGGCCCTTACAAAGGGTGGCCAATCCTACTGTGTAATGTTATTATTATCCAAATGGTAGTTTTTGACCAAGCACCAGGCTATTAGGAGTGGCTTGTACAGTGTCACCAAATACATATGCAAGTACTCTAGGAGCTTAAATATGTCTCACAAATATCAGACACAAAGATAGATTTAAATATATTTAATAATAAATAATAACAGAACAAGACAATACTCAATTGACACAGTTACTTCAGAGTTCGAAATCACAGGAAATATTTTAAAACAACATTGCAGGACAGTCTCAAATAAATGCAGAAAACATCTAAACTAATCTTTACTATATTCCTATCTATATTTAAGAGAGATACTATTCCCTAAGTCTTACTTTCAGGCAACATGCAGGCAGAAGTGCTGAGTGGATGTTTCTAGGTCCAAGACAAGATACAGAGTGCAAAGTTTCTCTCTGAGAGAGTTCTTAAATCAACATCAAATTTTACTGCTGAATTAACTTGGATGACATCACTTTTTCTCACCTGACTTTAGTTCCCAAGCTAAACCAGAAACTAACATCTCTGTGTTAAAAATACATATCTCCATGCAGCTCCTAGGAAGTCATAAAGCAATACAACAGTTTACATTTTAAACTTAGCAATTACTTTTCTCCAATACAATAAAAAGAAGCTTCTAGCTGTAGACATCCTGTCTCCTTGTTGCATTAACTAACTTTTGTAGCACATCATAAAGCACTTAATTTCAACTTATTTTCTTGAAGTTTTGTAAGTTAATCTTCTATGTTCCAGCAGGGTATGCTGTGGTTACCTTCTTGAAGGTCAGTACATAACATACAGTGCTGTATAAATCATATCAAGATTCACAAATGACATAGAATTATTTAAAATTTCAGATAGCTGGGCTAGCAGTGTCGCAATCCCATTTTCATCATTGACCTGGGGCATACCTGTCAACCACTTAGCGCAAGAAATCTGGACAAAACCAAATAATGGGGAGACAAAGGCCCAAAAATAGAGACAGATTTTAAATATTGGCCCTATAAACTTAGGAAGTTGCTAAAATAACAGGGTATGTGTTATCATGCATTTTCTGAAGGATACAAAGCCCAAAACTCAAATGTGCATTATTATTTAGTGACTTCAATACTCAGTCATTTGTCGGAAAACCACAAATGTTATGATGAACAGACCAAAAATGTGAATTAAAATCTGGACATTCTGTGAAAATCTAGACAGTTGAGAATTATGACCTGGGGAGAAAGGCTTAGGGCAGGATTCAATAAATCTTACATGGCTTACTGAAACTGCGACATGCATTTCATAGTGCAAAAGTTTGTATTAGTAAGTGGTTCTACATGATGTGCAGAGCTGAGCAAATATGGTAAATGCAGTGGAAGACTAATTCCTACATAAGCAACTGAATTGTATGCTGGGGCTATTCAACAAGCTATAAAGCAATTGTGTACACTTAGTGCAATATTCTGCCTTGTACTCCAAAACCTACTGGAGTACAGTCATGGGAATGACACTGGAGGGAGAGAATGCTAGGGACTGCTGATGCTCCTCTGCATGTGTATGTACAACAGACTCAGTTCTATGCTGCTGCTGCTGCTGATATACCTTAGGCAAGGAGGAGAAGGGTATTTAGATCCCATCAAATTTTCATGGTCTGCATGAGGTAGAAATAGTAGAATGCTACAGGGTAGATAGAGACACAGTCCATAAACTCTGCAAACTCTGTCGTCCTCATATGATAGCAAGGGCTAAATGAGGGGAGCCAATAACTGTAGACACCATGGTACACATAGCACTTAGAATGTTAGCTACAGAAACATTTCAATGACTCACAGGGGATGTGTTGGGGTGTCACAGGCATCAGCATCCAGGACCCTACACTGATTTCTGAATGCTATACTACAGCATGCCAGTGACTATAGATATTTCCATTTGCACTCGAGGACAGAGCTAGAACTATGCAGGAGTTCTACCCCATAATGCACTTTCTTGATGCTTGGGTACCGTAGACTGCATGCACATTGAGATCAAAGCAGCACCCAGGGAGAAGGGAGGGTCTACATCAACAGAAAGGGTTCAACTCCATTACTGCCAGGTCATGTGTAATACTAAGGGAATCATCCTGAATGTGTGTGCTGGCAACTCCAGCAGTTATGACCCACATATCTAGCACACCTCCCAGCTATACCTGAGGTTTTCAAAGGGAGATGTGCCACAAGGCCATTTACTGGGGGATGCAGGTTATGTACTTGAATGATGGTTGATGATGCCTATCAGAAATACACATAAACCCATGGAAGAATGCTAGAATTAGGCACTCGCTCAAACAAGAAATATCACAGAGTATGTGTTTGTGATGTTGAAGTCACACTTATGGTGCCTAAATACATTGGAGAATGGGGGGATTCTGCAGTATAATCCTAATACTTGTGCTGAAGTTATCCCAGTCTGTGTCATCCTAAACAATATCATCCTGTGAAAACATCTGTAGCAGGAACACCAGGGACTAGGAGCAAATGTTCCACCACCACTAGCAAGGTCACCCCCTCCACATGTACTGTAGGTAAGGAGTCAGAGGGGTAACCCCCAGCTGCTGTAGGTGTAGATAGATGTAGGCATGCACAATATGCCCTCTCCCTGGCCAACAGGCAACAGATAGCACTCATGCTGACCATCTAAGGGATATACCTTTCATCCTTTGCACATACATACAGTAAAATTGATTACAGGCAATGCTCACAACCTTTGCTTCCCCATGTAATGGCTTTGTACTGCTAACATCAGACAGAGCCAGCCCTGAATGACAACAATTATAACTGCAGGACTATTAAGGTAAGTGTTGAACCTGTAATAGAAAAATAAATGTGTAAGAGCATGAAAGAATGGCAGATACCTGCCTAACTGGTACTTATAAATGTAGCTAATATGTGTAAGTTGTCTATCAATGCCATCAATAACTGACTTGACTGGCATCTGTAACATATAGTTATGCAGTTTACCAAATTACCTGGCCTGTGCAACTGAAGTACCCACTACAGAAAAAAATAATTTTAAAAAGTATACTTATCCCAACACTCCCACAAGTGGAGCAATAAACAGTCTCCTCCCCTTTTAGATCCCTAGCTACATGGTTACCTTTCAGTGTAGATTCAGCCCTCTGAGCACTCTGAAGATGCACATGAGGTGTGAACGCATCAGAATTGCTGAATACTAAACTTCTGACTTCATAGAGCAGAGGTAAGCATAGTGTAGCCTCTACACCACTTTTATGTGCTAATGGCTTGCAACTGTGAATGATTAGTCTGAATGAAGCAAAACACAGTACTGCACAGACACCCTTCCCTGAAGTGGGAGTGTCAGTAAGGTTACACTTACAAACTGTGGAACTAATTGCAGTGTGCTTTTAAACAAAAACAAGCACCCCACATTTATATTTCCTTTCCATAATAGCAAGTTTCTTGCCTTTGCTGAAAACTGTTGCTGATTGCCATTTATTTGTTTCACACATTGAAAGAAAAATATGCACTAGAAACTGCATGTGTAATAATAAAGAATAGATAAGAGAATGATTTCCAAAATACAAAGAGAAGGTAAAACTACAGTTTTGCAAAAAAATTATTAAATAATGTGTGATCACTCATTCTACTAAATATGTTATGTGCACATTTACAATTAACTGAAAATGTCCAACTGTATGAACTTTTTATACTAGGTATGAAATTGTAATTGCTTTTATGTACATTATTTGATTATTATCTTAAAGTTGTGTTTGTGGCAAAGAGAGATAACCCACTACAATTGTGTTGTGCAAGTGCAGTAGTCTGATGATTCAAATCCAGAGCTGTCTAATTGTTTAACCTTTATTTCCCTTTTTGATAATTTTTTATTAATTTTTTCTTTGTCCATGTAGATGACGCATGGAATAGAACAAACACATTTAGCTGTTTAAAACTGAAATTTAATGTCATTCACCTTCTAGAGCACAAACATGTTTACAGGCATTGCGCAGTGGTCCGCAATGTAGATGATAATGACTGCAGAAATTCCACTTGATATCTGACTGTCTCTGTGGCACAACATGTAAATAAGTTGGCTAAATAGAGAGAGGATAGTTAAAGCAGGACTGGAGTCCCACAGCAGTTATTTTTACTGAAGAAGAGTCACAATGACTATTTATACATGTAACATATGTTTGCTATTGTCTTTTATATTTGCATGTTGCTTAACTTTGTGCAAAGAGGGTTCACTGCTTAAGGAAAAAAGTGAAAAATGTTATTTGGTTCACCTTCCTTCATGCAAACAGGCTCAGTGGCAATGCATGGCCATCAGCACTCTGGATAGTACTGAGTGTGGAAAATAGAGGCACTGCTTGGCTTTCCCTGTGGCACCAGGCCTAAGTGCAATACATTCATGGTCAGAAAACAGGTGACTCAGGGCTCAAATACAACACACTTCACTTTTTAGTAAGGGTGTCCCCTGTAATTCTTTCACAAAACTTTGATTATAAAGGTAATACTGCATACCAATAGCTATGTATAGCAGATTGATTGAAACAACAGTATCATTACTGTTTGCATACACATAATTTTGTAGGTATCGTATGTATTATGTGTGTAACTGGTTTCATATGACAATGATTATGTAATATAAAATACAGTTGCATATCTCTGATGGACACAACAGTCTACTGACAATCATCTTCACCCCTCCCATAACAAAAGTATAAATGTAAAACAGAATGCTTTGTGAGGTGTGTATCATAGCTCCAAACTCTATTTCTAAAGTCATGCACATATATCCATTTCCAGTATATTGTCAGATAGTAGCCCTACATCACATCTGAGAATGCATAAGCCAGGGCATTTTAATGTCACACACATACAGGCCTAATTGAAGCATAGCACCGGTCACTATTTAAACTGTAAATCTGTAATGACTATGGTTGACAAGCATGTCCTTTGTAGATATTAGGAATAATCACCTGTGTGGAAATGAATGCATAGGTTTGAATCTCACATTCTACAAATTACTTTTAACAGTGTGTAAGCCCCCAAAAAATATGTGTCAAGTCATCCTACTGATCCCTCCAAAGTCATGCTTTAAAAGTCCAGACATTTATCATTTCAGTGTTGATCAGTGGACAATGCCAAATGTCCCACCATCATTGCTGTTTCATAAACTTTCTTTCTCTTTGTTTGGTAATGGTTCTCTTTGCTTACCATTGTGTAAATGTGGTTGGTATGGTTGTGCATGTTTGCACACTGGTCATAAAATGTGATCTCACAGATTGGTGGGAAAACATTTTAACTGTTTTTGGAAGACCTTTGCAGACATGGCAAGAGATTGGAAGGATGGTGCTAAATTCAGGGCACAGATGTGGTGTGGATAAGTCATAAATATTTGTTGCACTCCTCATGAAGAGCTACAGATGTAAGCTGCTGCAGGGGGACTATATCAGATCTGAGTATAAGGCTAAGACTTGGTAAAGCCTAATCAAGGCTATCTCTACTGTGACCGGCATATCATGCACTGGGAAACAGAGTAGGCACTATTGCAGTAACCTAAAGAGGTGCAAGCAGGAACAACTCAACCAGTGGCTGGATGAGTTTAGAACTGCTAACATCCCCTAGTTGAGTTGTGTAAGCATACAGATCAAGCAACTTTAAATAATGTGGAATTCTGCAGATAGCCAAGACTGATAAGAATAATGTTTTCATGTCTCTCCTTTCATTTTCTATTTTACAACTGAAGAGGAAATCTTGGTGGACAGTGCAGCATGTACTGAGAAGCTGGAGTGACTCAGAGAAGAAGGGGTATGTATGCAGCACAACTGGCCCTTATTGTAATAAATATATTGTGATTCTATAAATCTGTATCAAGTTTAGAATGCATATTTTAATTGTAACAGCCAGCATGCATGCTTTCTTATGTAGCTTTGGTAATTGAGTTAGGTGCATGTAATAGTGTATTCAGCTTGTATGGGTTCAATTCCCACAAGTAACCCATAGATTCACATTCTGTAAGTATATTTTTTACATTTGAAATGCAGCAATACTGGCTTTAATGCCATGTTAATCTGTAGTATCTTTAAAAGAGTATTATGGAATATCTGCATATTCCAATGATTATTTATAACAATTCACAATCATTTTTTGGGATTGTGAAAGGTCTATAGTTACCATAACAAGAAATGCATGTTTACTGCAGTAAAGCTGTAATATAACATTTCATAGTTCTAATAATAACTTTTCTTTTTTGTCTCACCTCACCCCTTATTACTCTTTTTTTTTTGGTTTGTGGGTTACCTGGAATCACACTGTTCTGATATCATTCATTTCTTACAACAAACAAAATGCTTTTCAGCACAGGGATGTAGGCCAACCACTGTGGCTTAGCTTACCAACCCTCTACTGGCTGCTGCAGCAACACCCACCACCACTGGGACACAACCTGTCAGTACTGCCTACACAGCCCCTGCACTACCTGGCCCATCCACATCAAGTAGCATTGCCCTGCTTGCTGGTGCAGTGGTACCCTCTGGGAGTATCGGTGGAGGCATGAATTATGTCACCCACCAAGAGCTGCCAGGGATGGTGTGGGATGTAATAGAGACTGGTCTTAGTGCCCAGTTCAGCCACCTGGAGCGGTTGCTCATTAAAATAGAAAAGAGACTCCCATATCAAGCTGTCTCACAGGGAACTGAGGTAGGGGACAGGGATGATAGCTCTGAGGGTGAGGACTAGAGTCTCACTGTTTCCACGACTGATGGTCATATGCCTCTTATGTCCTTTACCTATCCCCAGTTATAATGCCCTCCAACCTTTTGTGTCCATCACCATTCCTGTGTCTATTTTGTTTCTCCCGTTTGTCTGTACCAGCTTCCTCACCTACCCTACCTACCCGACCCTCATATTCCTATGTCCTTTCTTCAACATTCCTCTCTTTCTGAAAGAAAAATAAATGGGCACCTCTCCCACAAATAAAAAAAAAAAATGTCCCATACATAGCTTTCCACTTTGCATATGTGTCATCTCAACAAACTTAGTTTGGTCCAATTGGCTATACAACATCATTGCATTGTTATCACCCATCTGTGTTGTGGTGACAGTCCAAATGTATCAAATTTTCTCAACATGTGAACATTGCTGTGTTGAAGAAATGCAGATCTATGGTTCTTTCCTAATTTCCTCCTACAAATTCCTTTATCACTTCCCCTTTGTTCTCCCTCCTGCTTGCCCCCACATTCCATCACTGTCCTAGCTACTCCATTTTCATACCATTAATGTGGTCATAGAATCACATATCCCACACATGGCAAAAAATGGCCTATAAAAAGCCTTCACTTTTTGTCCCCTGCATGGAGTTTGGCATTGTGCACCAATGCTTAGTGGCAGTGAATGACTGTTCATGTCCTGTGGCAAAAGCTGGTGTGTTTTTGCCACTGGCATACTAGTTTAATTATCTCCATGCAATGGTGCTTAAACATGCTGTGCTATTGGAATACAGAATTAAAACACAGTAAACCCACAACAGTTGCTCTGACAGTTCTGTACACTGCTTGATGTAGCAAAGTGTAACTTCTTATATGGAGTGTTGATATAAATCATTTGATTGAAGTTTTTTGCCCATAACATCAAGGGTTTGATTCTAGCTGCCTCTCACATCATTTCTTACTGTGATGTTATATGTCTATGATATGTTAAATCACCCACATTTCAAATTACCCACATTTTAACATTTGCCACAGTTATGAGTTCTCATGGAGATACATTGGATACTAGTCAAAACAAATTATTTGCATTGACATCCATCCCCTTAACTATGACATATTTATCATACCTTTTTCTGTTTGTCATAAGTCTGTGACCCCTCTACAATCCCTTCTGTACCCTTAGGACAGTCATGCAGAGCATGATAGCTTAATAATTAGAACAGAACAAAAACATGTCCATGAATATTACATGACATCAAGCATTGTTATGTGTATGTCCATCTCTCTTTGTATACACCTGTTCACTCCAACCCCTCTTTAAGTGTGTGTATCTATTATGCTGATGGATATAGGTAAACTAATGCACACTGATGTGACTCTGCTGATGGATAATACCAACATTTTACCTTGATTCAGTAGGTGATCATTGCTCCTGTAGTGTGCAAGGTTTCAGTATCTGCTGTAGAATTCCCTTTGCATCATGTCCAGTTGATGGTGGATGTAATGCTCATCAAATGTTCATAGGTTCATAGGTAATACTAGGCTATTGGCCCTAGGGCCTATACAAGCCTAGCCAAAAAGGTACCCTGGCTTTTGCCACCCAAGAAAATTATTTTCCTGTGCCCCTGTCAAGTAGAACCACAGAAGTGATCCCCGGGGTGAATTTCCTATTATCCATCCAGTCATCAAGATTATTTTATTGAAGAGTGCTAATGAGGAGCTTTACTTGATATAGATAGGTTTGTTCCAAAGTATGTGAAGTCTCTGGGACAGGACTATCTCTCCAGCATGTTCTGTTTATTGTTGTGATAAGGTTTAGGTCCCTAGAACATGTACCTTGAAGGGATTGGGATTTCTTTAAGTGAAGCATGTCCAACAGCTCTGGGTTTGACATAGCTTTGTATGTTAGGCAGAAATCACCTCTGAGTAGGCGATATGCAATGGAGTAAAGCTGGAGTTTTTTGAGACGGTCTGTGTAAGGCATCTGTTTGAGGCCAGTAATCCTCTTTGTAATGTATTTTTGTGGCCTTTCCAGTTGTTGTAGATGTTTTGTGAGGTACATACCAAAAGTGGCATTGTACTCTATAATGGGTCTAATGAGTGATGAGTAGAGGGGAACAATGACCTCTTTTTTTCTGGATGAGAAACCTTTTGTGATGAGGTGTGCCACGTAGAAGGATTTCCTGACCACTGTGGTGATGTGATTATCAAAGGAGAGACTACTGTCCACCTGTGTCCCAAGGTCTCTTATCACACTTTCGGTGTTAAGTAGACTACCGCCTATGTGGTAGTTCATGGGTACAGAGTTTTTACCAAAGGGGATGACAATGCACTTTTTGGCATTGAGCTTAAGACCATGTCTTTGACACCAGGCATCTGTCTCAGTGAGACCCTTTTGTAGGATGTCCACATTGTTAGGAGTTTAAATTATGGCTCCTAGTTTGCAGTCATCTGTGAATTTAGTTAGCCAAAGACCTTCTTTGTTAGCCTGTACTTCAGAGAAGTAGATACCAAACAGGAGAGGACCCAGGACTGAACCCTGTGGTACTCCACTTGTCACTGGTCTGAAGTCTGATTTGGAGTCTGCTACTTTCACAGTGTGGGTTCTGTCAGTAAGCCAGTTGGCAACCCATCTTGTGACATAGGGATTTATACCTAGTTTAGTGAGTTTATCTATAATTCCAGAGTGGGGGATGGTGTTGAATGCCTTGGCGAGATCTAGATAGGCTGTGTGAACCACCTTACCCTCATCTATGGCTTTGGTGACTACTTCAAAGAAGTCTATCAGGTTTAGGAGACATGATCTGCCTTTTACAAACCCAAACTGTGTGGGGTCCAGAGTTTAGAGATCTCCAATGTCTTTGTTTATGAGTTCCATGATGATACGTTTCATGGCCTTGCAGACGAGGCTCGTCAGGCTAATGGGGCGGTAGTTTCCGGGGTCTGTTGTGACCCCCCCCTTTGTGGAGTGGGATAACTGTCATGGTGCACCATTCAATGGGCACAAAGCCTGAGGTGAGGCTAGGATTGAACATGGTACTTAGGTGGGGTGCCAAGTTCATTCTGTAGTTCATGTAGAAGGCAGCCTGGGATGTTGTCAGGTCCCATGGATGCTGTGTTTTTGGCTTTGGAGAGTGAAGTTTTTACCTTTGCAGCCGTGATTACAGGAACTTTGCATTCTTCTGGTATAAAGATGGGCCCTTTAGGGGGTGAGAGGGGAGTAAAGTTAGCACTGAGCCTATCTGCCAGGATGTTGGCAATATCAGTTGGTTCTGTATATTTTGTGCCATTGTGCTGTAACTCAGAGCAGAGCTGAGTGTTGCCATTGAGATGTTTGACATAGCTATAGAATGCTTTGTGGTTGTCTTTGGAATCAGTGGCAATTTTGTTTTCATAACTAGCTTTGGAGGGTTTTATGAGGGCTCTCAGCTTCTTACTGAGGCTGACCAGGGAGTTCCTCCAATCGTGGGATTTTACTCTTTTTTGCAACAGTTTCTTTCTTCTGTTGTAGAGTTTGTTTATAGCAGAAGACCATCAGATTGGCTTCCTTTTTTGGAGGATAGCATCTTGGTTCTGTTAGGGATAGCACGATCCATGCACTCATGTAAGTGTTTATAAAGTGCATTTGTGTAGGATTCAGCAGTCATACCTCTGTTGTCCATCTGCATGGGTGTCATGAAGTTTGCCACTTCTGTGTTAAGAAGCGTGAAGTTCGCTTTGGAGAAAATTTTTAGGGTTGTTTTCCTAGTGGGGGGTGGGAGCGGGATGTGGATGTCTAGGGTGATTAGCTTGTGGTTGGATCTGACCTATGAGGAGCTGACCTCTGGTGTGGAACACCGGTCACCCATGTTGGCGATGACCAGGTCTAGGATATTGCTGCCCCTGGTGGGGGTGTGGATAAGTTGATCCAAAGCGTTGGAATTGATGATCTCCAGAAAACGTTGAGCAAAATTGTTGGTACATGAGTAGTTTTCCCAGTTAATGGTAGGGTAGTTGAAATCACCCATTATTAGAGTGTTGGGTTGTACCTTAATATTTTCCAGTGTATCAAGAAATGAGGAGTGGGAATCCTGGGGCATGGTGGGGGGTCTGTAGCAAGCTACAATCTGGATTGCGGTTTTGCCCAGAGTTAGTTGAACTTGGATAATCTCGAATGCATAATGTGATGTATAAACTCTCCTTACTGTGAAGAAGCATACTGCACACACTTTTCAGGATATGTGGCCCTACACAAATAGCATATCTGCTGAGTTATACTAATCATTTCAAAAGATGTACCATCCCTTGCCATCTGTAGAAAAGCTGTACACACAATTAACTTGCACAAGTGTATTGAGGTAGGCATTACTGATACAATATGGGGAAGATACACACTTTAGTGTAGTCATTGATTGGCACATTTGTAGTCCTGATCTCATTTACTTAGCAAATGACACCCTGACACCATTTGTAACAACAACAAAAAAATAAAAAAAGTTTCATCAGGATTTAAACCCTGCATCACCCATGCTCCGACCAAAAGCTCTCTACACTTACACCTTATGCCACAAAGAAAGCCAGGAACCAGCTATATTTTCTGCACCCAATACTGTCCAGAGTTCTGATGGCTATGCATTGTTGCTGAGTCCATTTCCATGAAGGAAGGTGAAACAAATTAAAGTTAAGCAGAGACCCATGTTTGCTCAGCATTTGATATCATGCAAATGGGGAAGTCAAGGCCAGCATGCGCATCACACCACCTGCCAGAAGTTTATCCAATAACATATCTAGCAAGCCTGACACATGAAACATTAACAACAAACAGATGTATTTTGCAGTTGACTCCCATCAACTCAGTTACTGTATATCCCTATTTGTGCACAGCTTGACAATGAGCACCTGAAATCTGAATCATGCATGTGCTATTACTTTGTCATCATCTGTGCAACTCAGTTTCTCAGGGATGGACTATTTGAACAGATGGTTAGCATGTCTAACTCTAGTTAATGTGTGGTAATCCTCCATTACATAGAACTGCATTCATAAACACAAGAGAAGGGCAGTGATGTATGCTTCATTGAACACATACTTTCTGATATTCATGTTTGCCCTGCAGCAATACACCTGCAAATTATCAAACACATTCCAGAATTACAGAGTGTAAATGCATTGTTACATTTGGTATGGGTGTATAGTGACACTGGACATTGGTCACCCATGATCATATCCCACTGATATTGTCAGTAACTTGTATTAATGTGGACATACCTTCATCTGAATATGAAGACACATAACTCATCATTACACTACTGCTGTTTCCAAAGTGTGTGTTTTTGTGTGTGTGTGTGTGTGTGTGTGTGTGTGTGTGTGTGTGTGTGTGTGTGTGTGTGTGTGTGTGTGTGCGTGTGTGTGCCATCTACACAACATCCTGAGAAACAGCTACTTGTCTATCTTTCTTCTGCATAATCACTCATGACAACTTATTTTACTTATGTTGCCAGGATGTATTTATATGTAATTTTCCAAATTGTGTTCACACAATCATATCACAAATCCTGGATTTGCAAACAGGTCTCGTAACAATATATGTTGCCTGTGACACTATTTTGATGTCATCCCCCATAAAGTGCACCCTGACACTACTGAAACCAGAGTTCTGTAGTGGTGTGAGTGTTAAGTGCTGTGCTCCCTAGATTGCATAATTAGATAGGTAGGTGTTCTAATTTCATGACAGTCAGCTTGTGTGTGTGCAGTCAGAAAAGCCCTCAGTCAAGTAGCATTCAGAAGAAGCTTTCACATTGCTACATGACTCCAGACACTGATGATGTCATCCTCTATAAAGTGAATTCTGATGCTGTTAAAATCAGACTTCTGTGATGGCATGAATGTTTAGTATTGTGCTCCCTAGGTTGTGTAATTAAATAAGTAGGGGTTTTAATCTTACAACAGTGTCTATCGCGCGCGTGTGTGTGTGTGTGTGTGTGTGTGTGTGTGTGTGTGTGTGTGTGTGTGTGTGTCTGTAGTTGAAAGAGCATGAGTCCAGGTTCCTGCCACCTTCATTCAAGTGGCATTAAGAAGATACTTTTACACTGCTACATGACTCCACAGCAGTTTCATACAGCTCCCCAACATCATCTTTTCAGCATACGCTGATGATGTCTATAAAGTGCAATCTGACAGTGTTAAAATCTAAATTCTACAGGAGTATGAACGTTAAGTACTGTGGTTTCTAAACATGTAATTAGCTAGGCAGAGGCTCTAATCATACAATAGTCAACTTGTGTGTATGTACCTAGTTTTCAGTAATGTCCCTGATTTTGACTAAAATTTTAGCTCTGTCTCTGTTAAACCCAACTAAAAGTGGTGACTTTTGGAGAAATTGTGGTGAATTACACTTAATAAATAATGACAGTAATTAGAGTTATAGACTTCCTTTACCTCAGAAAATATATTTAAATTCACATTACCTTATTCAGTCAATGTGTGAAGTTAATAGTTTTAATATTTTAAAAGTGTCATAACAAAGTGGGAAACCAGTCCTCAAGCAGTGAGTGTTCCACAAACCAAACCAACAAATAAGCAGCAAAAAGTGGAACAAAAGTTCTGGCAGAGACATAGCACACAATAATAAAAGCAAGAAGGGAAGTAAATAGTGTGGGAAGAAATAGCCAGGGAATTGTTATGGCTAGGCTTGTATAGGCCCTAGGGCCGATAGCCTAGTACCAAACTATGAACCTATAAGAAATAGTTTATTGGTAGGTAAGTGCTGTTGCAATGATCCACATTGTTTCTTCAGACATCAAAACAAATCACCAACACTTCAACTTATACAATAAAATAGACAATAATCAACCTATCAACATAAGGCAACACCCACCCAATAAAAAGGGCAACCCTATACACATTAAAGAAATACACCTAAAATATTCTTAAAGCAATATACACACAATCACTTTAATTTTCTTGACTTCAATACAGGCTTCAACGGGACGTGGTCATTCAAACCAAGTCCACGGTGTGCCCCAAGTCTCAAAATCCACTGCAACTCTACATTCTCTGTCCTATTAACAAAATCCCCCAGCCTACCATGCTCAATCAATACATGCAAAACCTGAAATAAAAAAGAGTGTGTTTGGCTAATGCACTGTAGTTGTAACCCTCCCTGGTGCAATAGACATGATCCCTCATCCATTCCCTGAGGTGGTGATTAGTTTTGCCCACATAGAACCTGAAACATATGTGTCAGTGAGCCATATATATAACATTTCTGGTGTTATAATCTGCTGCTGTTCTAAGTTCCCATAAATGACTTGTTTCAGGGTGTTTAAAATATCTAGATTCATCAATAAACTCACAATGGGCACATGCCCCACATCTGTGGGTGCCCAGTGGTCTCTCACTAAAAGTGCTAAGCATTCTTGGATAACATAATTACTGTTTTAACATTTTTCTGTTCTTATAGATGAACCGGGGTTATTTAACCACCATCTTACTTACTCTCTGGTCCACATGGAGGATGTGTCAGTTACTACAAATCACATCCCTTACCCTGCTCACATCCTGTGTGTATGACAAGATCACTGGGACATCTTTCTATGCTCAGATCTTTTCCTTCTCTCTCCACTATGAGCAGAGAAGTAGGGTCTCTCTCTACCCTCTCTCTCTCAGAGTACCAGCTGATAGGCTTGATCTATTTCAGTTTGATCATACCCCCCTTCTACAAACTCATCCTTTAAATTATGCAGGCCATTAATAAAATCTGTTGCCTCACAAGATAAACATGATGTCCTCATTGCTTGCCCTTTCACAATGTTGTTGAAGATGTGTTGGTGTGCATACTCTCCCTATGCAAACAGGACAGTCCCTCCTATGGGATTGGATTAATAACCTGGAGACCCTTCTAATCACTGTTACATCCAAAAAATCAACTTACTTTGGACATATTTATGGTAAACTTAAGAAAATCACTGCTGTTGTTCAAATACTGAAAAAATAGCTCAAGGCTAGCTTCATCACCCTTCCACCCAATAAAAAGATGAAGTTAAAGGATGAGTTTGTAGAAAGGGGGTACAGAGTCTTTGGAGTGTGGTTCTTCATGGCTTTCTGAACTACTTAGACTAGATGCATGTGTGATATGTCTTTGTGTGTTGCACCCAGGTAATACAAAGCTCAGTAACAACATTGATGCCATGGGTTTGAGTTTTGCAGGTGTGGATTGTGGTTTATGTGTCATGCAAACCTCACAACTCACCAGGATTGCCTCTGATTTCAGTCCAGGTTTAAAACTGTCCCTCATAACCCCTCCATAAATGGTCATATTTGGGGAAGGATGGTGAATTCCCCTTGTAACATGCTGAAAAGCATTACTGTTGTACAAGTCTGTTTTTGCAGAACACGTATAATAAGTTACACTCACATATTCTATCAATGTCGCAGATTAATGGTCATAATATTTTAAAAGTGTCCATGATTGTGCCTGTTTTTGTATACATTTGTCCATGAGTCTGTTTCCTCTGTGTTCATGATTGTTTGAAAGGTATGATGACACATTAGTCATAGTCAAGCAAGTCATTTTGCAGCTCATCACACTATGCACGTACCCTCATTGTAAATACTCCCCGGGATTCATGAAGCTTGCGCCAGGCGCAGGCATAGCGTAGGTGGTATAATGCCAAATATGGCCACTGAGCGATTCAGTTACGATCCAATTCCACCTGCACTACCGGCGTACGCCAGATCTGCGCAGCCCTCAGCTTAGGTATGCTAATCACCCAATGCACAGTGCCGCACCATGCAAATGAAGGTACATAGTGATTCATGAAGTGGTGCAGGCATAGCATAAGTCCACAGAAATGTAAACCAAAAAACACGGTTTACATTTTTCCAAACAGAACATCGGAGCTATGAAAGTGGACCAGACTCATGTGATACAAAGTTAACATATGCCAATGGCTGAATATACAGCCAATGGCATAAGAAAAGATGCACAACACCTAAATAACAACATTTAATGTCATGTCCACAGTAACGCAAAGTACAACCGCAGGGCATGTGTGCGCAAATGGGAACACAAAGAAAATATATACAAATGTCATAAAATCGCAATGTAATACAAATCATGATTTCACCATAATACTCAATGGTATGCATGGTGCACCACAACCAAGCTGCAAGGGTTGCTAAGGGTCTGTGACAGTGTTCGGCACGGTAACTAGGAATTAGTAGTCAATGCCATGCAAATGAGGTGGGTAATAGTGAATCGCAAACGTCCCGCCGGACTAAGGATGTACCATACGGCACAGTGCAACAACACCGAGGAGTGGCTCAGAGGTATACATGACATCGGCAGTGGGGTGTGCCACCGTAGCTGTAAGCACATTGGAGCAATGCAAATCCAGGCTGCCCATTGCTAAGCAAAGCCGCAGGACAGGGGTGGGGAGGTAGGTATAGCATCGGTTAGCTGAGAGCACATATGGTGCCCGAAAGTGCATGTGTACGGGGATGAAAACGTGCTTGAAACCCGGTAAGCGGATGCACGCGCCACGTACCATAGCTCAAACAGGAAGGTCAGGGGAAGAAAATAAGGAAATGCCACAGTAGGGTAATTGGAGTACAACTGAGCAATTAACACCTATTAACCCACAGCGGGCAATCGATGGCAGCTGACAAGTCTGCTCGCAGAAACCTGCAAAACAGGATAGGGGAGGTGTCGGATTGCAAAGAAAAGAGAACTGTCATAGCAGAGCAAAGCACACCTGCAGTAGACCGGCAATAGAACACATTACGCAAGATAAGCCAGGTCTAGGAAAGTACAAATGAAAGCAGGCTGCTGGATGCATGCCAGAAAATGGGAGGTGAAACATGAAGAAATGTAAAGGGAAGGGCAGGAGGTAATCCACGGCAGCCAAATGTAATTCAACACCAAAGGCAACACAATAGTAGTTCCTGTCGTAAAACACATAAGATACCCTCTAGCTACGATCGTACATACACACCCTATGACATCATCGGTGTTCACAGCACAATAGTATAAAGTGTGAAAGCACCCCACACACACCTGTGTATTCCCAAACACTGCACCATAGGTGTAAACATACGGGGAACTTTTACAATGTACATGTTGGGAGCTGCCATAGCTGTGATTCATCACCATGTGTTAGAGACTGACGGTGTTGTGGAGGATGATGCTGACAACCACAGCAGGCCCCGGAGGAGGAGAAGAGTGTTCAGACCAAGGGTAACCTACCAGGGGCTACATGATCTGGAGATAGTAGAGTGTTACAGGGTGGACAGGGACATCTTACAACAAATAGTTGAGCTGTGCCGGCCATGCCTGAGATCCAGAAACAACAGAGGGGGACCTGTCCCAGTGGACACGAAGGTATGTGTAAGCTTGCAAATACTAGCCACAGGTACCTTTCAAAGGCCAACTGGAGCTATAATGGGGATCTCACAGGCATCAGCATCCAGGGTACTACACCAGTTCCTGGATGCCATGTTACCACATGCCAATGGGCATATATACTTCCCCCGAACTCAGAAGGAGTTGGTCAGCAATATGCATCTCTTCCACCATGTGGCACACTACCCGGAGGTACTGGGTGCGATAGACTGCACGCACATACATATCAAGTCACCACCCGGTGAGCATGGTAGGCGCTATGTAAACCGCAAGGGATACCACTCCATCAACTGCAAGGTCATGTGCAATGCCCAGGGCATTATCATGGATGTGTGTGCTGGCAGCCCTGGAAGCTACCATGACTCCCACATCTGGCATGCCTCACAGCTGTATCAGGTATTTGTCAGGGGGGACATCCCACATGGCCACCTTGTGGGGGATGCTGGCTATGCAATGGAGCCATGGATGATGACTCCCATCAGAAATGCACACACACCCATGCAAGAACGCCATAATGAGGCACACGCACAAACCAGAATCATCATAGAGAGTGTGTTCGGGATGCTGAAATCACGGTTCCATTGCTTGGACATATCTGGTGGAGCCTTGCAGAACTCTCAAGGCACGTGTGCCCACATCCTCATAGTATGTGCCATGCTACATAATATGATCCTGCGGAAACAGCTGCAGCAGGGACAAAATGGTGAAGGCCCTCACAGCCCACTGCAATTGCCAAGGCCATCACAGGCAGAGAGGGATTCAGACCACGAACACCCTGTCCCAGCCCCAGTAGGCAGACGGAGGCATGCCCAATATGCCTATGCCTTGGCAAAGAGGGAATGTATAGCACATACTCTGACAGTGTAGGCCCCTATGGACTGACACACCTCTCCACCTGCACACACAGTAAAATGGATGGCACACACACACGACCACCTGTAAATTGTAATGTATAGGTGGCCTACTGTGTGAATCCTACATAGGCCGCCCACAACCATTGTACACACAACAGCTATTGGAACAAGGAATGTCAACTCCTGAACAGTACACGCACCTATCAGCATATTTTGGTACTGTGTGTATAGGTTTCTAGGTACATCGGTAGGTACACACCCGATTGTCAGAGGCCATTCATCAATCGAGGCAAACAGTGTCTGCTGTTGCCACCACATAGAGTAACCAACTGTTGCTCAGTGGAGAAGAGCCAATTGCGGGATCCATGTGTGTAATCATAGTTCCCCACACACTCTGCATGGATTCCCTGGTGCGTTAATGAGGGGCTCCATATAATGTAATCATGGATGTTGTGGCAAGGCATGGGGTGTACCCATGACAGGTATCTGCCACCCCAGCATGCTCCACCTACGGTTGTGTGAAGGTGTAGCACATTATAGTGTGTGGCTCACTGTGATATACATACCCAATGCTGGAGCACATCCATTAAACATCACTTGGACATACCATTAATAGGACTTATCCATATGTAAACTAACTGAGTTACCCATTTGATCGCAGTATGGAGTAACAGCCATAGTATAGTCCACATACAAAATGCCATAACACGTGTACAAATCCCAGATGCCCAAGTGGTAAATGCAGTGACTGTCGTGCATGTTCCCGGTCCCACGTCCTGCAAGGGATGTAACGTAATCCCGAAGGCACGAATAATGCATGTTGGATGCAGCTCATCAGATCATGTTTTGCACATGTTAGCGGGAATATGTGTTGCCCAGTGCTGGTAAGCGTCGTTTAAATATGACTATATGGATATGCGCGAAACAGGGCTAAGCTTCTCTGAATATCGCACAGATCATGGTCAATGATGTCCAGAACAGGTGAAACCAGCATTATTCACCCCTGTACTAATAGTGCCTGCTCTGAAGGGTAAAACGACCACTGCCAGGAGTAGAACATGCAAACATGTACACAATTACCTAACACTAAGCTACCCAAGATGTACCTACGGCAGGTGTGTAATGTGACAGGTTCAAACACAAAAGTGCGGAGTCCAGGAAACAGTATACACTGACATGTACACAATGAAAGGTGTATTCTGCCTGTCACTCTCTCTGTCAGATATATATATATATATATATATATATATATATATATATATATATATATATATATATACATATTTATAATACAGATAGAAAGGGTGATAGAGATATATGTTGATATATACGGATTCACCTATATCTGCAAATATATAGATAGGTCAACGACATGTACACAACCATGGAAGTACAAATAAATAGGATACTGCCAACTATGGAATGTGTCACATACCGACACACGTAATCACGAGGCTGAAAGACCGAAAGAACACTGTACCGGAACACTAGAACCGCGTGTAATATTATCACGATATTAAGGTACATTTAGTTACCGCTGGCGGTGTTGCGGTCCACGTAGGTACTGTGTTCAACTGTGTTTGTGATTGCCGTAGTCTTTGTATGTGTGTGTTGAGGGTGCCGTGAGCATTTCCATGTGACTGTTATGTGTGTGTGTGTGTATGCATCATGTGTCTGTTAGTGCTAACTCGGAGGTATATCATTACGGTAGGTATGGTTATAGCTGGCTGTAGGCATACGGTTACCACCTGTCCCACTTTAGGAGGGACAGCCCCTCCCTGGGCAAAAAGGGCAAATGTCCATAATTATGTCCCATATATTATGTAGTAGTTGCATTAAATAGTTATGCCTGTATCTAAGAAACGTAAATGTTACATGAAACATGATAAGTAGCTAAAGTGCTACAAGAATAAGTATGTATTCAGGATAAAAGTATGTGCTATCCTGTGTACTGACCGTGGGTATATGTCGGCCTGTAAACACCAATGTGTGTCCTGCAAATGTCCCACTATGGCCATTTGAAAAGGTGGCAACCCATGCCAAAGAGGTTCAGTTACCAACACAACTGCAATGAGTGCAAATATCTGTGACAGAAATACATGGGACAGCTGTCATTTAGTAACATTCCTTTACATATCGCTGTATTTCTGGAGGTATGGAAGTATCAACCTCACCTGCATACTATATAGAAACCAATTAACAACGGCCCAATGTATATGCCCATAACAGCCATAGTTTCAGTCTCCTAACTGATAGGTCTTTAATTAGGGAAGGAGCCCACACACACATATATGGAATATGTAGAAATGCAAGCCCCACAAACCTGTATATGCTATGTACACCCACCTACATCACCCACACATGAAACAATAGTAATACAGACTGTAATAACATCACAAACATCCACTCACTCAATTACATCTGCAGAAGCGTTAACATACCTTGTGAGAGACACATTTTTAAAGGCGCCATGTGAAATCGTAGCCATTGTATAATGGAACAGACGGCGATGTTACAGGGTATTTTTGCAATAGTCCCTTATCAGATGGTTGAGATGACAGGTACACTCACATGTAGAACCACATACTCTAGCCATCACACACAATCCACAGGGGACATGAATCCAAAATATCCGTGTCTCTACAAATAGCAGTTGCAATTCCACACAACAAAACACATACAGGCCATCTCCCCGAAGATAGGGCAAAAGGGCAACGCCCAAGTGGAGAATGCAATTATACCCCACTGTTGCCGCATAATTGGTGAAAGGAGTAGCTCCACAGCTGATTTGCATGTAATAATTTACTCAGGAACACCAATTGGCGGCAGGAAACCACATGTTGCAGGTATCGACGTATATAAGAATGATTTGCCAGACATTCAAACCGTATGCTCATACCATAGAATGGTTTAAACAGTAAAGGTGTAAGAGAGATATTTATGAAAGTTCGGAACGCTAACAAGGTATGTAGAACACTCAGTATGTTAGTGTATGTGTAGCCTGTTTTGTATTAATTAAAAGTGTCCGCAATGCATAAAGTGGGAAAAGGTATTATGTAGTGATGTCTTGCTGAGCATAGTAACGCTTGTAGAAATTGTGTGTCCTGCTGTGGGCCACAAGGTAAACATCACAGACACCACAAGGGATGCTACAAGAGGGCTTTAAACAGAGCAATTCCACACCACCCACTGTCAGTGGTAGGGTATGTCCAACAAGTACATGCCATAGCAGGGGATAGTATATGTTGATATACTGTCACAGTAGGCATGTGTATGGGCATATAATGACAATGACATGCCTAAGGTGGTCCTGCTGTGCAAGTATGCTTTGCATTATGGGATAATATGTAAAATATGTGTAATGTACAGTATTGTAGGTAGATATGTCAGATATTCTACACAACATAACAGTTATATCATGCAAACACAAGGTATTGTCTATTGGCATGTACAATACACAATAACAGGATACATATGGCTTGTAGTCACTGGACACTGTAACAGCATAATAGCTAATCAAAATGGAAGAGCCACTCAATTAACCATGCACAAAGGACATGTAATAGCTTCACAGGTTCATAGTGGGGTACTATGCTGTCTGGCAAGTCTATGTGTAAGCCCAACTACAGTGTTTACACCGGCGGCAACTCTCTAGAGTAGTGTCCTGTCTGTGAACAGCAGAGCCATGTGTTACCTGCACCTCTGCACAGTACAGCCACTGCAGTGATTCCTGGCGTACATGTGTGTCTCCCATCCATCAAGTGAGGTATCACATGAACAGTGCTACTGAGTGTCCCTGCGTGATGTACATAGGAATCATGTTCCAAAGCATGGTGAGTGTCTGGTTTGGGAATGTAACCCTCAAGCACATCCCACTCATCGTTGCGTTTGCGCACATATCCATGAGCATGTTGCTCTCAGTGGCTTTTGCTTATGTCGCTTATGTGGAGTATATCCATGAATATTGTTGTGGACATGGGCCCTGTATGTTCAGCAGAGGTCACCCCTGAGTATGCAGTATGCAAATGTGTACAGTCGTGGTGTCCGTAGTTCTGCCACATACGTCAACCTTCGGAGCTCAATAATCCTTATGGTGTGTTAATGTTGTGGTATGTAAAGCCGTTGCTGTTCTGTAAGGTACACCCTAAATGGGGTGTTGTACCCTTGAATGTGTGTATATGTCAGAAGTTCAGAGGTACAATGGGTGCCTTTGTTCCAACTACAAACCCAGTACAGATAAGGGTGGCCACGTAGAAGGATATCCATGCCACATTGGCAATATGGTTATCAAAGGAGTGGGTGCTACATACGTGTGTAATACGATCCCGTATAATGTCACATGTATGTAGGGGATTACCACCTATGTGATAATCTGTGTGTGATTGGTGTAATCCAAAGGGGATGTTCATGCACATTGTGTCATGCAGCTTGAAGCCATATTATCGACATCAGGTATCCGTCACAGTGACACCCTTATGGAGGGAGTCTATATCAGCTGGTGGATCAATCATGGTGCCTTGTATGCAGTTGTCTGGAAACCTAGTCAGGGAAAATCCCTCTGTGCTAGCCCGTACCTCAGGGAAGCATATACCGAACATGAGGGGCCCTAACACTGAGGACTGTGGTGCGCCAAGTGTAACTGAAATACAGTAGGTACTACAGTATGCTACTCTCATCGTGTGGGTCCTGTCCGTGAGCCACTTTGCATAACATCCTGAGACGTAGGGGGTCGATGTGCAGGTGGATGTGTATGTTGTCAATACCAGAATGGAGAACGGTGCTGAAAGCCAATGAGAGGACAATGTAGGCTGTGTGGACCCCCTTACCATCATCAACTACCCTGGTAACTGTATCAAAGGAGTCCACCAGGTGTAGGATCCATGGTCTGGCCCTAACAAGTCCAACCTGGGTGGCATCAAAGGTCTGGAGCCCACCAATGTCTCTGTGAATGACTTCCATGATGATGTGCTCCATAGCCTTGCAGAACAGCCCAGTCAGGCATATAGGGCAATAGTCCCTGTGGTTCATTGTGGCGCCACCTGTGTGGAGTGTGATGACTGTTGCTGTGTGCCATTCAGGGGCCACAATGTCTGATACAAGGCTATTACTGAATCTGGTGGCCAAGTGGGGAGACATGTCGTTCTGAGGTTTGTGTAAATCACAGCCTGGGATGTCAGATGGCCCCATGGAGTTTGTGTTCCAGGCCTTCGAGAGTGCAGGTCGGAACTGTGTAGTTGTGACTGCAGGGAACCCGCAATGTTCCTGCATGGATTATGGCCCTGTAGGGAGTGAGAGGGTGTAAAGCTAGCATTGAACCCATCCGCCACGATGTTGCCAACATCACTCAGTTCTGTAATGTTCCTGAGTAACCGTTGTATGTCAGAGCAGATGTAGGTATTGCCATTGACTACTGACATACCTCCATAATGCTTTGTGGTACACACTGGAATGTGTCGCAGTAATGTTTACATAGCTAGGTTTGGAGGATGTGATAAGGGATCCTGGAGCCCTACTGAGGCTGACCAGTGAGCTACCCCACCCATGGGATTGTACTCCACTTTGCAACAGCCTCCACCTTTTGTTGTACATTATGTCCATGGAAATGGACCCCCAGAGTGGCATCCGTTATCTGGTGGGTACCATCATGGCTCTGTTTGGAATAGCATGATCCATGCAGTCATGTAAGTGCTAATGAAGTGCACTGGGGTATATTTCAGCATTTGTATGTGCATTGTCCATCTGCACGGGTGTCATGATGTTTACTACTGGTGTCATAAGACATCTGTAGTAGGCATTGTAGTAATCTTGTACTGTGTATGCCATGAAGGGTGTAGTGCCAGGATGCGGATAACAAGGGTGATTAGCATATGTTCGGAAACTACCAATGAGGGGATAACCCCAGGTGTGGAGCACCAGTCACATGTTGGTAGTGTCCATGTCTATGATATTGTTGGTCTTGGAGGTGGTGTGTATGGGTTGATCCAGCCGAGTGGAGGTTATGAATCCCGTACAGCATTGGCCTAATGTGTCGGTACATGAGTAGCTATCCCTGTTAAGTGTGGGGTAGTGTCAGTCTCACATCAGTAGTACCTGTCTGAACCCTACTGTCCAGTACACCAAGAAATGAGGGCCGGTAACCATGGGGTATGTTGTTGAATCCGTAGCATGTTACAATGTGTATAGCAGTTCTGGCCACAGTTAGTTACACGTGGATCACCTCTGATGCAGTGTGCTAAGTAACCAGCCAGGAGGTGTGTACAACATAGTGAAATATGGACACACCTCAGCCGTGGGTGTTCCGGTCCAGGTTACATGACTGAAAGGTGTGGTCTGCGTATAACCTGTCAGTGCAGGTGTGCTCTGCGGAGCCTAGTGGCAGGTCCCAGTCACTGTAGAGATATTGCAGTGGTCCATTATAAGGAGTGCCTTGCCTGCGTGCATCAGAAATGAAGATGTCAAGCATTGAGTCACATGACCCCATGTTTTGCTTGCCTGTTCCCATTCTGGTGGTGAATGTTATTGGAAACTGTGCAAGACAGGCAGTATAGGAGCAGCAAGAGCCTTATATGTTATCTGTACTCCCAGGGCTGACAGGTGTAGGTCATCTGTGCCAAAGCATCGTGTTTTGTTGACCATGTCAGTCAAAGCGGACAGATACTGGATGCCTGTGGAATGACAGCAGAAGCATAGGCAACTGTTGAAGTGAAACAGTCAGTCATTGTACAGTGGTATCTAATCTGGATGAATGCAGAATGCTCCCCAGGGCTTGGCCAATACCTTCTGGGCTACAAGACCGGAGAGCTATTGCTTGTCCCTGCACATGTAGTCTGGGAAGTTGTATCTCAGGGCAGTCACACTAACATGGAGAATGATGGTCAAATTGTACCTGGTGAGGTGTGGCATGGGTGCATAGGTTATGTTGCAGAACCAGTTACCCGACAGCTAGATGTAAGCGACTACCGTCTTGTGTAGCCTGCTGAGTGGGACATCAGTGTGACCGCCTACAGAGTCACCTATGACTGGTGTGTTGGGTATGTTATAACACCCTATTGGCTGTATTTGATAGTCACATGAGTCTGTGGGCTATAAGTAATTGTTGTTGTGTTTGGTGATGGGGGCTGCCTCTGGTGCTTACACAGAATATGGTGAGGTTCTGCAAAAGTCGTACTCATAATATGTGTGGCCTGTGGTGGTGGAGATCTTGTGAGACTATGTGATGTCCCCACATGACTGTCAGGTTCAGTCTGGGTTGATGAGAGCATTACCCCCAGCATGGCTACATATGTGCATCTCCCACAGGCTGTAGTGAAGTATGTTGGGAGGTGAGCATTGACTGTGTACGTGAGACAATTGCTCTATTGCCACATGTTCACCATATTCATCATATAGACAGGCAATAGCACTGGTACGTGACAGTTGGACATGCCTGTATATTCAACCATGTCTCACAAGATATGTGAGTTACGTGTATACAACAGCTGTTGTACTGTAAACAAGCTGGAAATGTAAGGACAGACAGTGTACTTGTAAGAAATGAGTTGGAATGGGTGCTATTTTAATTAGTAGCTCATGAAGTGTTCACAAGTTCTGAACAAGTGCTGAGCATGAAAATGTAATACAGATAGGGTGTTGGATAATATCAACCCACAAGTGGACACGACAGTCATTATTGGAGGCACTGCACTACTACCCTGCTGAGTATGGTCTGCAAGTCTATGAACCTTTATCAATGTAGATGTTAGCAGTACAGAAGTATATGACAGTATTGATGATTTCACACTGCATAGCATACCTGTGACAGGTCATAGGACATCATCACCCATACCATGTTCCAGCTACACTGAGTATACTAGATGTACCTTTGTATGTCACAGGAGTGTTCTACCAGTGGCCTGTTGACAGAATCAACACTGCAAAAGGTGTCAGGGTGACATGTGCATATCACACCAGTGGCAGCTACAGTAAAACAGGGTTAATTTTTTGCACTCCCCCCTCATTGTAGCCCATACCACACAGACAAATGTGAGGCATCTGTGTATGTAAGGATGTGAATGGCCATGACCTAGGAGCAATAGCTGTCTCAGTGTTGTGGACAACATACAGAATGGGCTTTGTGGGTGAGGTGTGTGACATATGTGCACAATCTGACAGCTGATATTAGCATTGTGACCACTAGGTGAATAACCCTGTACCGATTAACTACCTCCTAGGCAGCGGTCAACATTATGGACACTGTGTAAGGGATGGAGCTGTGCAGTTCACCTCCCTGAGTTGGTGACATCTCCAGGCCTATTAGGTAGTCATACAAGGCACCCATGTCATGACAGGGTGCCATCCATGAGCATGGAGATCATTGGACAGGCATACTCAGCACTCGGGTGACCAATATCGGGTCACATATCACCTTTAAGGGGTATTGGCCATGTGTGGATGGGCGATACCAGCCTTCACAATCCTCACCTCCACTATGCAGCATGCTGGCAACCTTGCATAAAGACATGTGCTACACTATGATGTTGGACATGCTACACGTACATATCCCAATCTGAAAGACATATGTCATGGACAGCCACCGTCCTACTACAAGGATCGCCACATGCTGGACAGATCCCTGTGCCATACATGTTACATACTCCCGCCATACAATGCAACCCTGTCCATCAAAGCTGCACATGTCATCTCTGTCATACATGGTGTGATGACCACATGGTAGATGTATTATTAACTGTCTGGATCAGTAATGTGGCACTGATGCACCTCGCGGTGGCAAAATGGCTGTCGGATACAGCTAGGAAACCTTGCCTGTACATGCTATAGTTGATAACCATCCCTGCGAATGACGTCCGGCTAGCCATTGTCCCATGTCTATCACATGTGCAACACAGGTGATCCGTGGCAGGATGTTGAACTGCTGTACAGTGCCGTGTAGATGTACATGGCAAAACACATGCATGTAAAGGTTTACATGCGTATGTGTGCATTGTCACTGCTCATGTCCATTAAGGCAGTGTATGTATTGATATGTGACATATACACAGCATCAAGGTCAACAGCATTACTGTTGACACATCCAGGCATGTGCTGATAAGTAAGAACACCAGTACAGGCAAACAGACATGCCCACATCAAGACAGCATTCACATGGAGTATGAACAATGTAATGAGGTGACACACATATATGGTGATGATATCCAATGCATAACGGGTGTTACATGTGTGTGACACAAACATGTCAGTCATGTCAGTGTCATGATGATTTGCAAAGATAACTGTGCAGATGTACTAGATTTAATACAAATGTATGTGCAGCAGTATCTCTGTACATCTCTGTGATACTGTGACCTGTCACCACTTCGTTCACGCCTGCCAGCGTACAGCCGCCAGGAGGATGATGTCCTCATCCCATACCTCCATGAGAACTACAAGGTGTTGTTCAGCCATGTGCCACAGCATGCCCAGCAGTGTGACAACCTGTGGCAGGACCTTCGCAGGAGGGTTACTGATGTGGGTGGCCATAACCGCACCTACCAGCAGGTGTGCAGACACTGCACTGACTTCATATGACATGCAAAACAGCGTGCCACTGCAATTGCCAGGGAACAAGGTGGAACAGGTGGTGGGCCACCAACCCAGCCCCCACTCACACCCACCAAGGAGCTACTGGCCAGCCTGGGGACACCCTCAGGACAGCATCCAGAAACACTAGCTGCCATCATGGAGATGGGTATCTCCCAACCAATGAGCCTGGAGTTGCCTGGTAAGTCAGTACTGCACATATGACTATTATATCCCATTTAGTTGCATGTGTCACTGTACATTATGTAATGTAACATCATATGCAAGGTATGTTTACACACATGCTGCATACTACAGTATGCTACCCTATGTATGCACTCATGTGTATACTATATGCTATTGTACAGGCGAATACGTTAACATGCACAGTGCACCCTGTGGCTGTCATACAGTCATGGATAATGTTCAAACTGCTGTGTCACCCCTATACAGGTACCTCTGGCGTGCCGCACAGACATCAGTCCATTGCAGGTGAGACTGTCATCAGTATCAGGCATGTTAAAGCATATATCTATTCACCATGTGGCCAGTTAACACATGTACACATGATGTTTGGTCCAGTCACGATATACAGGTCGCATCTTCCATCATTCACACTGGCTACCCATGTGCAATATATACAAACAAAATGAAACACCGACATGAAACCACAGTATCTGTCATTGTTACATGTGTAGACAGCTGTGCATACAACGGTGGAGGTGTTGTTCAATGTAGGCATATGTACTATACATTGGAACAACACATGTGTGGTACTCAAACAGTACCACACAGTGAGCTGGGATATGGGCAGCCCACAGGAGTCACCATTGTGTTATATGGCCCTGCAATGGGTGCACACATTGTGATGTGCCATCTGACATGTCCCAAATATGTTGTGTTCTGGCTGCAATATTGTCACACTATCCCAAAATACATACCCCACATACCAAACATACAACCCGTTGTCTGCATAGCCCTGTGGACGGCGACATATCTGACATCTATGGGTGTATGTCATATGGAACAACACAGACATGTGAGATAGATGGCCATCACAAATATTTGGCCAACACATGTTCACATATGGCCATGGAGGATGGCCAGAGACATGTAGCCACACAGTAGATGTGATGTGTATACACCCTGTTGCACATTGTCCACACATGGTCCAACTATAGCCTTAGTTGACTGATTATACAGTTGATGTGGTACACTGGACATCCTAAAAGCCTGTGCACAGCTAGGGGAGGTGTCACTTAAGTCGACCATATAAGATGTGTTGAACATCACGACTGTGTCATAGCATGACAGTAGTCACCTGTACAGCTTCCACAGACATTGACACCACATCAGGCCACAGATACCATACATTTCCCTTGCTGCTGTAGGACATCACCGTCAGCCGTGCACCTCGTGTGTGTGGTACATCAATGTCATGTGGGACATGGTGAATTGACAATTCTGCCATGTGTGGCCATGGTTGCCAGGCAGCTAAGACTCTGTAGTAGTTGTGCAGGGGTGTCATCTGTAGGTCTTCCAGTGACCTGTCACATGACACAGCATGGTTTGGTGTGTATACTCCTCAGCAACATAGGTCACAATCCACTGTTATGTCATGTGTATGCACGCAGTTATGGCTATGCAATGTGTGCGTATTATGCACTGTATAGCAATATAGATGCCTCATGATGCCATGCATGGCACAGTACTTCACACTGTATAGCAATGTAGATGCTTCACACTACCCTTCCATGCTCATGCACATTTGCTAAACGTGCATTCTATCTGTAGGGCATACAGACAACACTGCAATGTGATACCCATTACAATGCTGTACATGTGTCAGGACACCATTGTGTCAGATATGTATTCATGTTAATGCACACGTCAGCAGATTACATGTCAAGGTCACTTCAGCCATGTGTACTGTTAACCTGTGCTGGTCCACATGGTGTATCACAGGGATGCATGCTTGCTACCATGATTGTGTGAACTGCATGGCTACTGATATGACACCTGCTTGCTGTTGTGTGCAACCCAGGGAGGTATGCTAACTACCACTATTAATGTCTGAGCTGCATGCCGTCTGCTGTATCACATGCATGCTGCATGCCGTCTGTCAAATCACATGCATGGTGTGTCTGTGTGTGTGTCTGTGTGTGTCTGTGTGTGTGTCTGTATGTGTGTGTGTCTGTGTGTGCATGCGTGTCTGTGTGTGTGTGTGTCTGTCTGTGTGCAACCCAGGGAGGTATGCTAACTACCACTATTAATGTCTGAGCTGCATGCCGTCTGCTGTATCACATGCATGCTGCATGCCATCTGTCAAATCACATGCATGGTGTGTCTGTGTGTGTGTCTGTGTGTGTGTGTGTCTGTGTGCTTCTGTGTGTGTGTGTCTGTGTGTGTGTCTGTGTGTGTGTGCGTGTCTGTCTGTGTGTGTGTCTGTCTGTGTGTGTGTGTCTGTGTGTGTGTGTGTGTCTGTGTGTGAGTGTGTGTCTATTGTAATGTAGAGTCTTTCTTTGCATTCACAGGTGATATAGGTGCGTTACCCTCCTGCGGTCCTTCTGATGTTAGTGTCCCCACAGATACTAGCAATGATGAACATATGCATGAGGTACAGGCAGGGTTGTCAGGGGCTGAATCTGTGCCAATGGTTGCCATCCCAGCTATGTCCCCCTCTTCCCTGCACACAGTTCTGATGCCAGCACATACCCCATCACCAGTGGCCATAGAGGAAGGACAGTCAGCATCTGTTAGCTTGGAACAGGAATGTGTGGTGGCTACAGAATGTGTGTCTCCACACCATGGTATCAGTGTAATGACTGCAGATGTACCACACAGACATGTGGCTAGTGCTGCTCGTAGGAGGACCTCTGGCAGACATGCACCTGCAGGACAGAACGCAGTGGCTGGTGTCACCAGACACATGTTCCAGACTGTAATGGCGGCACAGGCACGTGCTTAACGGCAGAACAGAGAAGGGCAGAGGCTTCAGAGGCCTGCTATCCGTACTCTAAATGACAATATCCAGGCATTGGCAAATGCTCAACAGCAGATTGCTGATGTTCTGGACAGGCGATTGCGTGACATGGTCGGAATCCTTGACTGTGGCATGGCAATCCACGAGTGTGAGCTGTCTGTGCTGGAACATCTGGTAGGAGTGAGGCATAGGCCACGTGGACGTAGTTCAGCTACACAGCCTAGTGCAGGTCAACGTGAACGTGCCACCTCACATGCCCGCTCCCATAGTGCCGGTAGCAGTAGCAGTGCAGCTGGTGCTGCGCTGTCCACACCAGGACACAGCAGGCCATGTGGACATGGCCCTGGATGTTCCCAGCAGGGACACGGTTCCAGTGAACATGTGTCATCAGACAGTAGCCAATCTGTACCTCTGCCTGGTAGTGCCCGTGCAACCCCTGGCAAGCACAGGTCACGTGGCCATGGCCGGGCACAGTGAGCTGTACATCCTGGTCTGTACAATCTGGAGCTGTCAGTAATACCCCTGTGTAGGCCTGACAAAAGGCAGAACTGTGTGCACACATACACGCACACAGCAAAAATATCTGTAAGGCACCGCAACACCCATATGCATAATGACCACACATGTCCAATCAGATCACCGGCCCTTACCCACACACATGATGTCATCCATTGGTGCAGCCTATGCCCCTGGCAAACATTATCACCCTGTGCATATGATGATGTCTGTGCCACATCCCTGTCATCCACACCATCGGTGCAGGGACATGCTCAAATGGTCTGATGCACAGGGTGAACAGAATAGTGAGAGAAGTGTATATTACATTACTTGTGTACTGTTGACACGCACCAGACATACCATGCAGTACAGGTTTATCATGCATTGTTATATGTTCACAGTATGTGTCTTGGTAACAACAGTAACAGCATGTTGGTAATTATTCCCTGCTTCCCTCCTTAAGGTCTAATTGCATGTGACATTACATTACAGTGTTTGCAGTTGGAGTGCATTGTTGTATGTTCACAGTATGTGTCTTGGTAACAACAGTAACAGCATGTTGGTAATGATGGCCTGGTTCCCTCCTTATGGTCTACTTGCATGTGCCAACAAGTAGCAGTGTTTGCAGTTTCCCATGTGTAAATGTGGAGTACTCACAGGCATGTATGGCAATACCAGCATGCTATACGTAGCCTCAACCTGACTGTTGGAAAGGCTACCATACCACAGATGTCCACACATCTACTGATCCAGAAGCATGTGGGTTGTTTAATAGGCTACAGTGGCTAGAGACGTGACATCCATACCAGGTCACATCACAGGTATGTTGACATGGTGCGGGGGCGTTTACACAGTGGTCTGGCCGATGATAACGTTAGAGGCCACTTGATAGCATGAAGCCTCACTGTGTAGCAGTAATACCCTGTCACATTACAGGATGAGTACACACACAGACATACACGGACACACACAGTAACATGCCCACACTCACGGGGTCAAGAACATTATAACACACACTCGATAGTGTTGAGGTGAGGACCCCTGCCTATGTCATACAAAGTCATTCAATGTCATATGCCCCTTTGCCATACAAAAAAAAACTTTAACCCACTCACATTCATCTCATCCCTCAAAGAATGTAACTGGCATGCTCTAAAGTACCTCAGTCTAGATGACGCAGTTGAATTTTTTAATACTACCTTCCTGAACATCCTTAATTACCATGCCCCCATAAGATTTTCCAGAACCAAAGCACAACCCTCCCCATGGCTACAGAAAACCACTAAGTCAGAAATGAAAAACAGGGATAAAGCCTGGGAGCACTGGCGCAAAACCAAAACCCCCGTAGCTAGACAGAAATTCCTAGAACTACGCAATAGAGTCAAAAAGCTAATAAAATGGGACAAATTCCAATACTACCAGTCTGCCCTAGACTCCTCACAACACAGCCCCAAACAATTCTGGTCCTCCATAAACTCCATCCTCCACCCAGGTAAAGTCAGTACCCCTCCTCCTAACATCCCTCACTCCTCAGAAAATATTGCTACCTCATTCAACACACACTTCACCCAAACCATACTATCACTAGCTAAACAACACAACCCCCCTCCCCTCCAACCCACACCTTCAACTAGTAACCTCATCACTGCCTTCTCTTTTCTCCTGTACCTACCTCCAACATAAAAAAACTCTTAACTAAACTTAAACCCACCAAATTAGCAGCAGACAACCTCCCAAGTGAATACCTACAAATCTCAGCTGATGCTCTGGCCTACCCAGTATCCATCTTGATTAACCGATCTCTGTCAGAAAGTTACATTCCCACATTGTGGAAAGTCTCACATATAATTCCCCTCCACAAAGGCGGACCCTCTGCAGAACTAACCAATTACCGCCCCATAGCTATTTGCTCTCCACTCTCCAAAATACTAGAGAGATGCATACACTCTCAGGTTTCACACTACCTCCTTACTAACAACCTCCTTTCCAGTACTCAGCATGGTTTCCGACCAAACCATAGCACCACCACTGCCTTACTCTCCTTTACTAACACTATCCTTCAGCATAAAAACAATGGCTATCTCTCCTCTGCTACTTTCCTAGACCTATCTAAAGCATTTGACATGGTCCCACACAAACAACTTATCTCTGTCCTCAATAACCTATCCTTCTCACAATCAGTCACCAACTGGTTTCAGAGTTACCTGTCTGACCGCCAACAATCCATTGTATGGCAGAATGACATATCTCCCCAACTACCTGTCTCCATAGGGGTTCCCCAAGGATTCATCCTTGGACCCCTACTTTTCTCTGTTTACACCAATAATCTAGCCTCTGCCACCAAACATGGCACACTCATCCAATACGCAGATGACTCAACCATCATCTGCTCAGCCCAGTCCCTACCCAAACTGCAAAAAGTCACACAGGAAGCCTTTTCCTCTGTTGAAACATGGTTATCCGATGCCCAATTAATACTCAACCCAAACAAAACTAAACTACTCATCTTTCAACCCACCAAACATACTCAAAACAACTCTCACTTTAACATCACAGCAAAAGACAACACCACTATATACCCAACTGAACACACCAAATTGCTAGGAGTGGAAATAGACAATAAACTAAAATTTGACATTCACATATCCATGACCATAAAAAAAGTCCACAAAAAACTAGGAGCATTATATAGAAATAAACAATTTCTCACCAAAGCAGCAAAGATTTCAATAGCAAATTCCCACCTTATCTCCACCGCACTTTATGCCTCTCCAGTATATACCAACCTAAGGCAATGTGATCTAAACAAGCTAGAGACCTGCTACAACAAAATCGCCAAATTCGCCGCAGGGGCATCCTACCGTAGTCACCACTGTCTCTCACTTGCTGAACTGGGCTGGCTTGAACTCCCCCACCTCCTTCAGTGGTATCAACTCTCACTCACCCACAAACTAGTAAACCATCCACTAAATGTCCCATCCCTCCAGAATCTACTCCAACCCTATCGCACCACCAGACCACTAAGATCCAGCAACAAAAATCACTTGCAGATCACTAAAGCCAATAACTCTGCTGGTGAAGCACTATTCTCTTGCGCCATAGCCAAATTATGGAACTCATTCCCACCCACAATTACCGCTGTACCATCATGCACCAACTTCAAAACTTTATTAAAAGCGCACCTAAAAACATGCTGGCTATGCCCTTGCAACTCCCACTCTAATATCATCCACCCCATCCAACTACTACCTTTCTTTCACCTCCACTAACTACCTTGATGATAGCAAGCTCAGATGCTCATAAGCCTAGTACTTATTATACAGCAGGAACTTCTCATTGTTACATTTGTTAATGCCTGTTATGTACTTCACAGATAAAGATTCTAGTTGTCTACTGATGTACTATGTTCTTCATCTGTAAATATGTTGTAAGTAATTTCTATGTTAAATTGTTAATCTCTATGTAATCCAAAGTAACTACTGTCTGTTTATTTTACTGTGGAGCTTTTCTCCCCGGGCCTCCGCTGAAAATAGACCCACGTCCAGTCGGACACTCCCGTTCAACAAATTTAAATAAATAAATAAATAAATAAAAATAAATAAATAATGTGGTCATTACCCTCGCAGTACTGTGCACCCACATGACGTGACACAGAGAATGAACATGTACAGGTAGCCAGTAAGGCTGAGACCGATGGCGTCAACAAGGTAGTAGACTGCATCACCATGAGGGGTTAGGGATCCTGTCTGTTCTGTATGGTAGCATACACCCTCACTCCATACACCAGACAGCCATACATACATACACACACACACACACACACACACACACACACACACACACACACACACACACACACACACACACACTCACACTGTGAAGTCCACAAATGTCATTCACATACAGATAGCTGACATGTGTGTGCCTATGTCATGCTTTCCACACTGCAGTATGTACAGATCTCTACAACAGTGTACAGGGGTGTGTAACAATTGGGATGTATTCCCCACCATATGTGGCATATATGGTCACACAAGCAAACACACATGGCAGTACTATGAATGATACACCTGCTATATGATGATACATCTGACAGACATGCAGCAGTATTGGCCGCATTATGTGTACCAACACTAACTTCGGCAATTGTGCTGCTATATGCACACGGGAGGATGTAAGTGTTACAGGTGTCAAGTGACTTACAGTCAGTAACACCCTGACCGCTGTGTAGGTTATATGTCTTCACGGTCAAGTAACAGTAACATAGCATACTGTTTGCACATGTAATTGTAGGATGGCTTGTGACACATCTGTGAGCCGTCCTCGGCAAACATCCATATGCAAAGGTGGATCACCACTTTATGTACACACATCCATCCATACCTGATGTACATCCTACCGTACTGTCAGTATTTCACCATATACAGGTGTCAGTGATGGGGCTGCATTGCAACTGCATGTTGTAGTTAGGCACAGATGAATTACATACATTAGCTACTGCACATGCATGGTAGCTGCATGCACACCACTACATGTACATGTGTGTTGGTCCTACATGCCTGTCATGTAGCCATGTTTGTATGCATTGCAATTGGTGGACATGTGTTGACATACATAACACATGGACTGTTGTATGATATGATGGGTGTCATGGGTAACTAGTGCAGAGGGAATGTTTCCTCGGTCAACATTGCTACCTCATGTACTGCTAGCATTCAACAGCCATGGACCTACCTTCCATGTGCATGCGTGTGATTGCTGTAGCCACTTGTCTGCATGGAGGATAGCAAAAGCTATGCTATGTACATATGTGTTGTGTGTGTGTGGTCCATGCACATATCCACTGTGATTACATGTATGTCATATCCAAACATGTGTGTTCTTTGGTGTACAGCAACAGTCATCTGTTACAGCTGTGTAAGACCCAGGGCCCCTGTTATGTGTAGAACAGACCTGGTTATGTACAGTGGTATCATTGCATTGCATAACACATGCTGGAACCCTGTCAGTGCATGTGTAGTCTGCACAGTTGCTGTAGACCTATGTACAGTCTACTGGTCATGAGTTACACAGTGTTGTGGTAATGTATGGATGTGTGTTGCTGGTCAAAGGACATGGTGATGTCTGAGGGCTACATAGTAGAATGCGGCGTTTACCTCTGTGATCTGCACCTGAGACACCTGTGATGGCTCTTGAGTGTGTACTGTTCAGTACATGTGAGTGGCCTTCATGTACGTGGGGACAGTAACACCATACTGTGCCCTTCCGTGTTTAGAATCCGTGTGCATGCAAGACAGCCCTTTGCTACTGCTAAGTGTGTGAGTATGCCCAGTACGCCGTTGTGTAGATGGACACACAGTGCATTCCAAACTGTGCCATTTTGTGTTTAGAATCCCTGTGCATGCAAGACAGCCCTTCGCTACTACTAAGTGTGTGAGCATGCCCAGTATGCCGTTGTGTAGATGGACACACAGTACATTCCAAACGGACATGTGATACTAAGTGTGTGAGCATGCCCAGTGACACCTTGTGTCGGTGATGTGCCTCTGTGTATGGGCATGGCCATTGACAACCTGTATAGCGATGGTGGTCATCCAGGCAACAGATGTCCATACCCCACGTCAGGATGGATTCCTACATTGAACACACTGGTTGACTGTCTTGAAGGGTGTACTGTCTGTGGTGCATCTCGTATCTATGTAGTGTTTTAATAGTGCTCCGTAGATAGGCAGTAGTCCTTCTCACACCACTGCCGTGTGTTTGTCTACGTCTACCTTGGGACAGTAATATGCTTTTAGACTGCTCACTCTCTATACATTCCCTGTTGGTGTCTTTGCCTTTGCGGATGATGTCATCCACCTAGAAGTATGCCTCTGGGAGTGCTGTGTTCCAGTAATCTCGGTAGCGCGTTCTGTAACTGCGTAATGCTGTAGTGTGATAAGGTAGTTAGGCGTATGTTCGACTCTCAGCCCTGCCAAGTGTCTGTGTGTGTGTGTGTGTGTGTGTGTGTGTGTGTGTGTGTGTGTGTGTGTGTGTGTTTCCAGCTGCTTGGGGACAGAGTAATGCTTTTAGATGGCTCACTCCACATACATTCCCTATCGGCGTCTTTGCTTTTGCGGATGATGTCATCCACCTAGAAGTATGCCTCTGGGAGTGCTGTGTACCAGTAATCTCGATAGCGCGTTCTATAACAGCGTAATGCTGTAGTGTGATAAGGTAGTTAGGTGTATGTTCGCCTCCCAGCCCTGCCAAGTGTGTGTGTGTTTGTTTGTGTGTGTGTGTTTGTGTGTTTCCAGCTTCTTGGAGACAGGGTAATGCTTTTAGACGGCTCACTCCACATACATTCCCTATCGGCGTCTTTGCCTTTGCAGATGATATCATCCACCTAGAAGTATGCCTCTGGGAGTGCTGTGTACCAGTAATCTCGATAGCGCGTTCTGTAACTGTGTAATGCTGTAGTGTGATAAGGTAGTTAGGTGTATGTTCGACTCCCAGCCCTGCCGAGTGTGTGTCTGTGTGTGTGTATGTTACCAGCTGCCTGGGGACAGAGTAATGCTTTTAGACTGCTCACTCCACATACATTCCCTATCGACGTCTTTGCCTTTGCGGATGATGTCATCCACCTAGAAGTATGCCTCTGGGAGTGCTGTGTACCGGTAATCTCGATAGCGCATTCTGTAACTGCGTAATGCTGTAGTGTGATAAGGTAGTTAGGTGTATGTTCGACTCCCCACCCTGCCAAGTGTGTGTGTGTGTTACCAGCTGCCTGGGGACAGAGTAATGCTTTTAGACGGCTCACTCCACATACATTCCCTATCGGCGTTTTTGCCTTTGCGGATGATGTCATCCACCTAGAAGTATGCCTCTGTGAGTACTGTGTATCAGTAATCTCGATAGCGTGTTCTGTAATTGCGTAATGCTATAGTGTGATAAGGTAGTTAGGTGTATGTTCGACTCCGAGCCCTGCCAAGTGTGTGTCTGTGTGCGTGTGTTTCCAGTTTCCTGGGGACAGAGTAATGCTTTTAGACGGCTCACTCCCCATACACTCCCTATCGGCATCTTTGCCTTTGCGGTTGATGTCATCCACCTAGATGTATGCCTGTGGGAGTGCAGTGATGCTGGAACTCAGTAGTGCGTTCTGTTACTGCATAATGCTGTAGTGTGGTAGACTAGACAGGTAGGTGCTCGATTCAAAGGCATGGCAGGCATGTGTGTTTGACAGTTATACCGTATGTGTCGGTATCTGCGAGTGGCTAGCTGCGGGATGTGTTCAGTGTGTTTTGTTGCCGACCTATATGGTGTCCACAGACCGCATATTCTGCCAAGATACTGGGTTGTCAACACATACATTCGCCAATAGGTATGGTGAGTAACTGTCAGCAGCCCTACTCTTGCCCTTGATACGGTCTGACCCGTGTGACACAACATAACACATGTGCCTTGATAGTAACAACACTACATGATGCAGGTTGCACATGTAGTTTCCTTTTCATTCCTGCCTAATGCATTGCTGTCATGTGGTCCACTATTGTGGTATTAATGCCATATCTACATATGTGTGTACATGTATATGTGTGTGTGTGTGTGTGTGTGTGTGTGTGTGTGTGTGTGTATATATATATATATATATATATATATATATATATATATATGTATACAAATAATATGTATGATATATGTAGATGTAGAGGTGGACATAGATGTGAACATATATGTCTGGGGACATCAGCACTATTGTATGTTTGTGCCGGATGATCTGTATGTGATAACCTGGGATCTATGTATATCCGCCATGGTGTCGTGGTAATGCACATCATCTGTAGTGTGCAGGGCCACGGGTTGTAGTCGTGTAGACACCGGTTATTTTGTTGCTGTGAAGACCATGGGACATTGAATATGGTGATAGTAAGGCACCAGTTGCCAGTTGTGTACGGATCTGAGCGACACTGAGCAGTGGTTATTAATTTGGAGGTTCGGTATGGGTCATATAACTATTCATTAGAAGACTATACTATGCAGATGAGGTTGACTATAGTGTATCACATTTATCACCAGGGTGTGATGCTGGTCCCTGGAGTGTCTGTATGTAGTCAGCCGGGTGCAGGTCTCGAATATAGTTGACAGCATGGGAGGGGAGTCAGGCATACTGTATGTACATTGCAGAAATGTGCCTCAGGAGTGCTCCTGCCTTAGCACACCTAAGCTAGGGGTGTGTCTATACCTGCCTGGTGACATTGGGAGGGATGACAGCAGTGGTGGGGTAGTCAGGGTGTACAGGCTGCACAAACAGGTGTTGAACAGCACAATCAGCAGATGACATGGCCAGCCCGCACATGAACAGTACGGTAATGCGAGCAAGCAGCATACACACAGGTTTTGTCCACACTCTACACCACCGGTGTATACCTGCGTGGACATTACACGACACAGTCCAACCAAATGAGATGGGCTACAGCAGGCAACATATACTAACATGTGCAGGAGGCTGGGGCAGTGAGGATGTGTATGCTGCCGAACAACCCTTACTGGGGTGACATAAGACTTTATAGACCCAGGGTGACTTACCAGGGGCTACATGGTCTGGGGATGGTGGAGCACTATGGGGTGGACAGAGACCTCCTACAGCAGCTTGTTGACCTGTGCCTGCCACACCTGACACATCAAACAGGCCGAGGGAAACACATCACAGTGGATACCATGGTATGTGTTGGCCTAGGCGTACTAGCCACAGGTACCTCACACAGCACAATTGGGGATATCATGGGTATCTCACAGGCATATGCATCCAGAGTATTGCACCACTTCACAGATGCCATGTCAACACATGCTAGTGAGCACGTACATGCCTTCAACACACGTGATTAGTAGACCAGCAATATGCATCTGTTCAACCACATGGATGACTACCCTGGGGTACTGGGTGCTATAGCCTGCACACACATACACAGTGTAGCACCGCCCGGTGAGCGGGGTAGGGCCTACAGTCACTGCAGGGGCATACCCTCCAACAGCTAGGCCATATGCGATGGCCAGGGCATGAGATTGAATGTGTGTGCTGTCTGCCCTGGAAGCTATGATGAGTCTGATATATGGCTTCTGACACAGCTGTAGCACACCAATGCCAATATGGACATCCCCTACAGTCTCCCAGTGGGGGATGATGGGTAAACACTGGTGTCGTGGCTGATGACACCCATCAGCAATGCACACACACCTGAACACTCACACTATACTGAGGCGGATGCACAGGCAAGACATATATATGTGCATGTGTTTGGGATGCTCAGTTTACAGTTCTGGTATCCGGACACATCCGTTGGAGCTCTGCAGTATTCTCAAGCTACATGCATACAAGTTGTTATGGTATTTGCTATGCTACACAATCTTATCCTGCAGTAATAGTTGCAGCAGGAACAGCATGGGGCAGGGCCACACAGCCCAACACCACTGCCAAGGCCTGTACAGGCACAGTGTGACTTGGTGAAGGAACTACCTGAGCAGGGCACAGTCGGCAAAAGCCCGTGCACAGTATGACCTGCCCTTGGCAAAGAGGCAACACATGGCATATGCACTGACACAGTAGGTACCCACGGATTTCCCCTCTCTGACTTGCACACAGTACATTGGATGCCAAACATTACACTAGCTGTGCTCGGCCATGTATAGGAGGTGCACTGTGTGCATCCGACATAGGCAGCACTCCAGCACTGTCCTCAAGTCTGGAACACACCCAGGGTATGTCTATTGACCTAACAAGTGGCAGTTGTATTAGAATGTGTAGTTACCCATTGCTATGGTATGTATGTGAGCATACAAGTGACTGTGGTGGCCAAATGTTAGGGCAGCAGACAGTACACATCCATAGTGGCACCATGACCTCTGTAGCACATACGGGGGTCACAATGGTAGCTTGTAGTACACAGGGTGTCCTAACCCACTGCAGATTATGGGCTGACCATCATGTGTGTCCGTACAGCCCACACACGTTCCATGCAGCTGGACAGATGTGGACCAATACAGACAAATGATATACGATGGCCTATGGATATGCCCAATGAATGACCCCAACCCCTAAGACACACACAGACTACAGCAGGCCAGGCAGTTTGATGTAGGTTGTGTAAGCTAGGACTTCCAACACCACTGTGCTGTTTATTAAAGCTAGGAACTGACATACCCTGGTATCCCTCCAACCAGCAATTTAGGTAGGTCCACACACTGACATGGAGTACCCAGCTTACCAGTACAGTAGCGGCAGATGTGTACAACTGTTGGCTGTGCCCCCATCACACCTACACATGTGAGAGTCATGTGCACCACCCACGGTGCTGTGTAGGACTGTGGTTGTGGTTGCATGTCCCCCCACGCTATGCAGACATGTAGCAGCTGTCAATGCCACTTGACCATTAGCTACCCTGCAGACACAGCATGACACCTGTCTGTGTAGAACAGAGGGTTCAGCAACACAGTACTAACTATCTGGACATATGACACATACAATACAGTTGACCATACTTGGCATGCTCACACACATGACGGTATGACGGTAATGTCGGTCGACAACATGCGTAACAGTCATACTGGGCATGCTCACACACTGAAACACAGGATGGCCAGGCATGCATACACCAGTGGTCCGGCCATATCTGCCAGTACATTGCTATACTGTTGGATGTCTGCGCTGTATGGTGGGTGTGTGGTCTATTGTCTGTACATATGCCATGGTCTATTGTTAATTCACATGAGCTATGTGCGCAGGGTACTGCTACCAACACGTGTATAGGGTGGTTCTTTGTTTGCGGACAGGCCAACGCCTTTGGATACAGACTGGGTAAGGCACATTCCAGCAGGTGGGAGCAGTTGTGCGTGGGTTTGCACAGTGTTAAGCACTGCTAACCTCTGGTCACAGCACCTTATACACGTTTAGACTCCACATTTCTTTGACAGTGCACTAGTGGTAGACAAACACGCTTACAGCCACTTGCTCACCGATATTTCCGCTTACATTTGTCACTCACGCTGGGTGTGTGTGATCCCTTGGGATGCGTATTACATCGGACTACATGACTACAGTATTGGGTATGTGTAACTATTTTGTGACGGCAGGCATTCGACTGTACGGACTCGGTGGCCTGTCCAGTGACGTAATCATATTATATGCATGTTCCTCATACGATCTGCTCCCATCTGCCTGATACATGGGAACCAATACTCTGCAATGCTGACATGTGACCTGAGTTTGTTAACGCAGCTGTCCACCGAGTCATGCTACTGCATACCTACTGCACTTTGTCCACCTTTCAAATTGCACGACGGGAGACTGTAGGAGTGACACCTTTCCCACTTTGCATGGGACAGTCCCTCATTACACATATCTCATGTGACAATACCAGAACTCTCCACCAATCGTGGACACATTTCTACAGAATCAGGGACAGGTCAGGAATAAATCAGGGACACTTTTACAAAAGTAGTGCTATTAACGTGAAACATTGACAGAATCAGAGCATATGACCTAATACACATATTCTGAAGTAAAAGTTGTTCATAACTCTTACGTATTGTCATTAGACAGTAAGTGTAATTCACCACCTTTCCTTCAACAGCCACTAATTTTAGGAGGGATTAAGAGGGACAGAGTTAAGCTTTCATTCAAACTCAGGGACGTACCTGAAATTCAGGAACAGTTGAGTGGTATGGACAATACTCTAGCCATTGCAACTGTCCTGATTAGGGGACATTCTCATGTTGTACGTGTCTGTACTGGTTGCTTGTTACAGGTCTTGTATACCTGACACGTCGATATGTCATATGTAGTAGCATAAGCAACCTTACTGCTACTAGACTATGCTTTGATTTGTTCTGATATGTATATTTCTGTACAATGCATGGCTGTAGGTATGTTCTGCCCTGGTATGTCTGACATTTCTACAGAGCAGCTTCCACTTTGGCCATTCAGAATGGTGGTGGACCTATAGACTCTATATGTAGAGCTATCACATGTGTCAAGGCAACACATACCCACAGCCAGTAGTAAACTGACGACTTCCACGGTTTGCATACGTTAAGGTTATTCATGTAGCATTATAATTGAAAATACTGTTTCCTATTACATGTAGCTGTTACTGATACAACAAATTGATGTCTGACACCACTATACACACTATATAGCCTCCATTCCCTAACTCACAGGCCATGTGCCATAACTGTCATTTTGCAGGACACAACTGCCCAGACGGGTGTGTCCCTCACAAGCGTATGGGTGTTGAACCACTTCTATTATGCTATCCTCTACCTAAGGTGGTCAGCAAATTATGCACTTTCCATCAGTAGCAGAACTCGCATACCAATGGATGTGAATGAACACTGTATCAGGAACAATGCATAACAACCTGTGGGACACATTTAGATGATTGGTTCTATTAACCAGACACATTCACAGTCACAGAGCATATGTATTCATTCACGTTTGTCAAGGTACATGCTGTTTATGACTCATACATGTTGTCATCTGTCATTACCTGTATTCTGCCACCTGCTCACCTAATATCACTAGTTCTGGAAGTGTTTAGTTGGACTTTGTTACATTCTGATACATAACTATGGACGTCCATGCTAATCGGGTACACGGCACTGATTTGGTCTCTATGTATTCCCCTGATGGTTTACAGACTATCCGGTAGATGTGCTCTTCAGGTTTGGGAGGTGTAGGCGTATGCTATGCCCACATAGGAATATTAATGACTTCCACTGGGCGGGCTTACTACATCTCTGCCACCCAGCACCTGCACACTTAAGCCCATCATTGCATACCCATGGTCCACCTACCTGGCACCCCTCTACAGCAGTCGTGACAAATACTTACTGCGAGCGCAGGTGGGGTATGAGCACACCCCTACACATTGCCCACTCCCCCCATCTCGGGACACGTCGTACGTTTTGTCAACCCATGTATTATCACACTTGCACAACCTACTGTTCCATGTACACCTACATCCTGCTCATATCAATGTCAGCAGATTCACACGTACCCTGAATTTTTGGGGTCCCGCAAGGGACACCGTTATCCATGTTTAAAGTGTAGACCTTGCAGAACTCTCCCACTGGTACTTTCCTACCGGTGTTTTGGACAGCAGCAGTGAATTGATCTGTATTGCCTGTCTGTATGTCTGTCCAGCCTAGCTGGGCGATGTGGGGGGGTTACAACGTTTATTTATTGGACCTCCCAGTCACATATGCCCGGGCTGTAAATATGTTACCCCTAATTGCTGTGAAGTAACCTATTTCTGTACATGTGTATATCTACACTGACATATATATTTTGTTTTGTGTGTATGTGTATGTATATATATGTATAAATGTGTGTGTGTGTGTACATATATATATATATATATATATATATATATATATATATATATATATATATATATCCGTAGTATATCCTTGTGTATATATATATATATATATATATATATATATATATATATATATATATATATATATATATCCGTATGAATATATATGTGTATGTACATTAATATAGATATATGTATATATATGTTTTTATCTATATATACATCTGTGTGTCCATTAACCTATACATTTCCCGGACATGGACACTTACACATGCATATTTGGTTTATCTCTGCTTCAACAGCATACTGTTGCCTTAGTCATTATGACACTGAAACTTCACTCTGGTGAACTTGTGCTCAGTATATTGCACGTTATACAGCAGACAGATGTCACACATTTTTCATGACTGGGGTGCCGCTGCTAACTGGGATGTGATACAGTGTCATTCGACCTATTACTCGTATGCGCAGACTATTATTCCTGCTACTGTGTTTGTTTCTGTGCACATTCATATTATTACTGTTGATAGGATGTGTGTTTGTGTTACTGTGACTGTACGTCAACATATTGTTGTCTTCATGTAGTTGTGTCTTTCTGCTTTTCCTGGTTTGGGGTTGTCACAGCAGAACTCTGTTCCGCTCATGGGTGGCGTATAGATTTTACATGTTGGGCTGCAAGCCCTGATGCACAACATCCGACAACGATACACCCATCCACTCATGTCTCCACGCAAACGATGCTCTATCTGGGAATCGCACCTACGTACTAGCTGACCTCCACGGGCCGCTCCATTGCACCCGGCGCAACATACCCTAGCACTCCTGTGTCCATAATCGCATATCCATAGTTTCTCCTGCACACCCGTGTTGAGTTTCCACGCATAACAGCCATTATACACCTAATATCGCAGCCATGACACACCTTTACACATTGCCCTCTCAATAGCATTGGGGCCCTACACACATTTTGTACCGCCTCGTGTATTCACAGGCTCACCATCCATTCATATTTGCACATACGTGATTTTCCTGGTGTTATGGATTACGAACGATTTGCGGGTTACAAGTGTAGGTGGTTGCAACATGTACTACATTCCTGTGTGTTTACAATGTTGATGTGGCACTTCAACAATGTTATGGCCACTGGTATAACCCTGCCTCTGGTGTGAACATCGGTGCTCTACTCACACTTGTGCAGCTTTATGTGACATATGCTGCAAGCACTTTATAATTCATTACTTGCTCTGGATTCCCTTCACAACCCTTATGTTTGCTTTCATATTTCGGCGTTCCTTAATGGTCAAGGTGGGACATTTTTGGAACACACATCAGATTTTACAGGCCAGCACATACCCACGGTCAGTACAAAGGATAGAACTTTACTTATTTGCCTACATAAAAGCCTATTGTTGTAGCGGTTTAGTTGCTTATTCTGTTTCTTGTAACATTTCGGTATTTTAGATACGGAAATGATTATTTTATGCAACTATTACATAACATATAGGACATAATTATGTCCTACAATCTCAGGACATTTGCCATTTCTAATGTATTTTGTCAGAACACAACTGTCCAAAGAGGGACTGTCCCTCGCAAAGTGGAACAGATGGTAACCCTACTGGGGACACCAGATTGTTTGGGCCAACACATAGCCACAGTCAATGCAGGTTTAGAACATTCATTTGTTTCCTAGCTGTGAGCCTTATACCTTTGGCACTTTTGTTGCTTGCCTGTTTCTTGTATGAATTACGTTTATTCTATCCTGACGTGACCGCTTTAGGCAACTGTTACATGCAGTATGGTACATAGTTATTTCCTACAATCACAGGACATTTGGCATTGTATCATTGTTGGTCAGGTCACACCTGCACACACATTAATTGTCCCTCACACAGTGGATCAGGGGGTTTCCTGTTTACGTCAGTGCCTTCATCACCCTTATACTATGTGCCACTATGCAAATGTGTGCAATATATTCTCTCACTTATTCGTGTCGGGACACGTGCGTCACGGGCAGGTGTTTGATCCTGGGTAGTAGGTTCTGCATGACCATCTAGGGCTGGACAGTCTCGTGCACCACTACTGCACATTCCAACTTGTGTCCAGATATCTACAGGATTGGACATCATGTCTTCATATCCATTCTAATGTTTACACAGGTTACTTATCCCATGAGGGATATCCCAAAAATTTGGCAAGAGCAAAACAAGACAAATACCGAACATTCTTCTGGCATTATGAAAATGTGCTGGGGGTTTTACATGCAAGGGATACATAGTTTGCAATACTGAAACTGCCTAGGGTGACACTACCTACTGCATATGCGTAGTGGTCACTATGTGTATATGTGGCTGCACCAAACTAGTAGGCCAAGTATGGCTGGATTTGGTGGACGTTTAGGTATGGGAGCGGGTTGTGTGCTGTAGAGGGGATGCTGGGTAGTCCATTATGCATCCAGGTGTGTTGCATTTGATATGGCCAGTTCCATCAGGACCAGTCTGTGGGTATGTGCCGGTGACATGTCTGTACATTTGTATCGCACATTTTAATATTCATATGGTTGTTGGCCCATGACACGGTCAAGGTAACACATTGCATACCCTACATATGTCAGGTACCTTTATGGTTGTGTGGCCTACCCTGCCATGTTTGACTTTCCACATGCTATACCTCACGCACATAGGTACATGCCCATACTTAACTTTCATTACATGGTTGGTATACCTGGGTAATACCCATTCAACTGTGACACATCCTGACAAGTTCGGCTTGGACCACTGATGTGCGGATTTTGGCAGACTGTTCTAATCATTGGTAGAATGCCACCTTTTCCTATGTCCAGGATGGGATATATTCTGGACACATATCCTAATGTACTGAACAACACGTACCCACAGTCAACGGTATGGATAATACTGTTCCTTTCAGCCTACATGTTGCCTTATTGTTGTAGCAGTTTATATGCTCCTTCTGTTTCATTTACATGCTTATTCTATTTCCTGTCACATTTGGTATGTGAAATATGGACATACCTATTGTATGTGACTATTACATGCGTTGTGGGATATACTTCGGTCATACAGTCAATAGATATGTACATTTATTGTGTATTCTGTTATGGACACATCTGCCCAGCTGTGTACCCTCCCTCTCAATATGGGTCAGCTGGTGACCCTGACCATTGGGCTGGACGTACCTATTGGCGGCACGCTAACATATGATGCATTTCACTTCCACTTGGTATAGCTATCTACACTGTGTTGGACTACTGGCACACGGTTTTCAATGTCATTTGTTCGCGGGATAGGGACCCGTTATTCCCTACTGTGCATTTCTGTTTGCTTCTTCATTTTGTGTTCGCAGGAACTGTCTTGCATGCTTTGCATACGTTTCAGTATCCACGGAGACTGACAGATGTGATTACTATTGCTTGCAAATTGTTATATGCAAGCATTTTAGATTACACGTTGACAGCTGATATTTCTACGCCTCCGTGCGGCATTTCAACACGCCCTATGCACTTGCGCTCCTTTTCTATGCACATGGCTGTGGCAGCAGCACGCCTTCATTAATATGCATTTGGCGCTACTGCGCCATCTTCATGCCGCATGGTCGGTACAAGCCTAACGCCGGCCTTGCGCCGAGCTTCATGAATCCCAGGGACTGTCTTTCTTAAATGTCCTCTCCAGTGAGCATGTCAGTGTTGATTTTAACATAAGAATTCATCTCCATTGACATATAACCCTATGTGAACATCACATATATATTATCATGTGGATGATATAATATACTCACACAGGAGGTAAAAACAGCTGTACCTACTGTGTTATCTACATATGTGCTTCATGTTATGCTACTAATTTGTCTTGGAAGTGTACATACATTGACATATCCTATCTTGGCACATTGCCATATTTAACATGCTATCTTCTTCTTTCTTCATTCCTATCATTCATGTCTGTGCCCATTTTGATCAGCACACTTTCCCTTCTTAGGGTATGTTTCATTGCATTTGCCCTTTGTGTTTCCCCCCTCCGTTATTTCATTCAGCACATAATTGTTATAGTGTACATTGCACTTAGTACAGTTTACTTTAATGTGTAAATACTGCTGTTATTGCAATATTTTCACCCCTGATGGTCATTGTAGCTGTCTGCACAGTCTCGCTGAGCAGGTTTGCTCATAAAGAAACTTGAATGTTTATGGTTTCCCTGCTTGTGCTCCTCTCCATGGTTTCCTAGCAACAGCACTGTTGCTGATCACAGAACTGTGCTTGTATACATGTAAGTGTGATGAGCAGACTATGTTTAGAAGAAAATGAATTAGTAAGACGTATGGGGAGGGCATGCTGTTTTTATCAGCACATTCTTCAGAGTGCTTCTTTGTAATTATGCTAGATTTTCAAGGATCTATCCTTGCATTATTCTCTAGCAATGACAGATTTTTGCTGCTAATGTAACTAGTATTTTGATTTTGCTGTTGCTGTTGGAAGTTAATGTCTTCATGCATTTCTTACACATACATCTAGCCTAAAAGTTTTCCAGTAAAGCAATCAGTCCTAGTCAATATTGTTTTTGTTCCTACCCAAAACAGAGACAAATATATGGTTCATCTTGCTGGTGTAATTCTGCATTTCTCCAGGAAACCACCAATTCCTACTAAACTTGAATTCCTGACCTGTTTATTGTTTTTTTTAATTACTAGTCTCCTCTGCTTGATATATCCTAACTTCAACTTTTTCATAGACTTGCTACTCTTCCAAGAGGGTTGCTGTATGACAGTATTTATTTGATATTCATTACCAGCTAATTTGCATGTCTCTGAATCATGAGGTGATTACCACGAGCACTAGCAAGTTCTTTTCTGCTGCCATTGCTGTAATCACCACTGGTGGTTGACGCATCATGTTAGACACATACACACACACACACACACACACACACACACACACACACACACACACACACACACACACACGCGCACACACGCACACACGCACACACACACAGACTGCCATACCTCTTTTTTGTTCCTGATTTTGCAGAACATTCCTGATGTGGTCACTCTCCCTCGTCCAATGAATGATTACAGTCTGCCAATAATGACAGACATTACAGTGTTATTCTTCTTATTGTTCAGGACATCCATCAGAAAGCAACACTTGCTGCTCTAGTAACTTTTGAAGTGGATTAGAGTAATATTTAGAAAGACCCCTGATATCGTATACTGCCATTTATGCTGAAAAACATATTGTTCAACTAACTTAAGATGTAACATTGTG